>NC_056740.1:293763895-293768895 GCF_019279795.1 Protopterus annectens
ATCACTTCAATAGTGGCAAACATCCAAAGTCTAGGTTTACATGTCTGGGTGGCTAGCACACTCATACTTATGGCCACTTTAGAGTGTCTAATAGTATATGTGTGCAGCACACATCTTACATGTATGTATAGCAATGTGTGGGTGTGTGTGTGTGTAACAGAGAAGTAGATTATATGCATTTGTGTGTATGCACACATATATCTAGTGAAACTTCACCTCCCAATCTGCATTTAGGTAAAGTTGAAGTATCTGTATTGTATAGTGCAACCACCAAAGCTGTCATACTGTTAATTTGGTATACAAGACTCATTTTAATGCATGTGTATGACACGGTGCAGTTAATTCATTGTTTTAAGTCTTAACATATATGTCTTATAAAGTTATAAATGATTTGAGTTTAGTAGTCATTTCGCACATTTTCATAATAACTTTTTATATATAACCATGGAGTATCCATTGAGAAGGGGATTTCTTTCCTAGTCAGACTTTCCCAGTATAAAAATGTAAATAAGTAACTAAATAGACATGGGAGTGATGGGCCTGAAGCTCCAGGCTCCCATGTATAAAACAGGCCTGCTGTATCAATTTCCACTTTAGTTTGAAATCCTATGCTACTGAAGATTTCATTTTATTTATTTATTTGACATTGTTAACTGGGTTAGTCCAACTGAGCCAAAGGCCCATTTTCAGTGGAGACCTGAGGAGAAAAGCTCCAGTCTATATACAAGCATAAAATAATGGTACAATAGCAAACTCTAAAAAGAAAAGAAAAAAAAAAAAAACAAAACTTTGCCACGCAATAGCAAAATCTACATACAAACATAAATGATATTACAAATAGCAAACCAGATGATCAGGAGTGTATGAACGGCTCAGATTCTTCCACAGTTCCTGTGCGACACTGAAAAACAGTGGGAGAAACTGGGTTTGACAAGGTACACTATAATGCTTCTTAAAATTATTAAGTGCATTAATAACATACCATGCTTCCTAAGAATGTGCAGTTGGTGGAGAAAATAGATGATGAAAAGACATTCTTGAATTTGCGCTGTGAATTTTTTACCATTGTGAAAGGGTAATTGCAGACATGTAACATGTTGTGCATAGAGCATCTTTATTTCACAGCTATTTATATTTCTGTCATTGGCATTGCCTGTGCTCATGTTGATCACCCAACTATTATATATTATATATTATATATTATATATTCCAACTCCAAGATCGCTATACAGTGAAGAAAGGGCAAATATCCCGATCTTCACTGTACTGCGATGAAAAAAAGCAGCTTCGAGTCCTGGCATTTTTGCTCATGTGAGCATTCGGGATTTGTAACTTTCGTTGATTTAATAGGGACCCGTCTCCACAGTGGTAAGAAGGGCATTAAATATTGCTCATCTCATAAGTAAGGGCATTGCCTTCAGAAAAAAAGAAGTTATAACCTCCCTGTACTCTTTCCTCATCAGGCCAATAATTGAGTACAACGCCCCTTTTGGTATGTACCTTTCCAGGCAATTGGAGAAACCACAAAGATTCCTCACAAGGAAAATTCAAGGTCTTCAGTATCTGTCCTATGTGGATGGTCTGAAATCATTGTCACTTTATTCTGTTTCATACAGACTACTCAGAGGTGATCTCTGCCTTGCACATAAGGGAATCTCTGACCCTGCTTTATTGGAAATGCTGCATATCCGCAAGTCAAATGGTACACAGGTTACTTGCTCTAAAGACCTTAACCTGGTACGTGACATTAATAGAACCTGGTGGAGGGACAGATTTGTCTCCCAGAGGCACCACACTTTTGGAACAGACTCCCACTTCATGTCAAACAGAGCACCTCACTGGTTCTCTTCAAACACAGTCTGAATAATTGGATGGGTAACAGTAAATTCACTCCGGGGATTCAACCTGTATCCCTCTTGGGCACGGGCATTAGGCACTACTCATTGAAATAAGGGTAGAACTTGGCTAGGCTTGTAAGGGCCCTAGGGCCATTAGCCTATTAACTTTCTATGATCCTATAAATACACCACTACTTTCTTAGATCTAGCATGACTCGTATAAAGAAGACTTGAAATGGATTATGGGGAAGAGAAATGCTTGAATAAAAACAAGATCACATTGACAAGTTAAGCCCCATTGGCAGCTATTTGTGGAAAAACATATTAAAATTCAGTAAGAAGTACTCAAAATGATTCTGAGGTGTTAAAACAGCTGTGAAAACAATAGACGTTTTTTGTTCTAAAATGGATTTTTTTGTTTAAGATTATGCTTTCCTCATTTGCTGAGTGCTATATAACAACCCTTTTGACTATTCATTGTTTGATTTCTCCTCTGTATCGCTTGCAGTTATGACACCTGCGTATTTTGTTTTATGCATACTGCTTTCATCTGCCATGCTACCTGTATAATTGTGTGTGTGTGTGTGTTAAACATAATTTTCTTTCATGGCTAGGCAAAATATATAACATGCGAAGAATGAGGTGAAACTAAAATGTTGAATGTAGCATATTGAAAAGAGCACCAACACCATAAATGCTTTAGTTTTACAGGTAATAATAAACAGTTTAGTAAGGAATGATTTGAAAGATGTCAGTTTTCCAGTGCTGGACATCTTGGGCTGGATGCATGAATGGCTTCACTAAGTGCAGCTATTGTGTATGCAGAGTGGTGTGCTGCACACATGATAGCACATTAGTTGGTACTCATTAAATGGCTCTGCACAGTGTAGAGTGTCAAAACAAGGGTAAATGGCAGAATATGCTAATGAAAAGATAAGTAGTTGTAAAACATGCCAATTAACCAATGCAACATGTCAGAGCTATTTAGTAACCTATAAAGCAATTGTATATATTTAGTGTAGCTATTTCCCCTGAATTCCAAAACACTTTGGATTACAGCCACAGTTGCACTTAGAAAAAATATGTTCTGAGTTGTTTGTTACCATTAACCTGTAAATGGAATAAGCTTTAAAGCAAGGAGCTGCTACTGCCAGATCTCTGCCAACAAGAAGAAGGAGAGTCAGGGTTTATACCCATTTAACTTATTATGGACTGCATGCCACAGAAATTGTATTGCAGTACCACGTAGATGGAGAAACAGCAGAGAAAAAAAGCAACCTCTTCTGCCAAAGCCCATGGCAAGTGTGGAACCTGTTTGAAAAAAGAATAAGATAATTGGTTAGTCCTATATGCAAGTAGTTCTATGTCCATAAGATGAGACATCTCTCAAGTGTACAGTAATATCAGTAATAGTGTATGACTGATGTCTGCAATATCCAACCATGGACTTCGCCAGTAATGTGCATCAAGCATTTCACTTTCATGTTCATATTTATTTATTTATTGCCATTTGATTACTAGAAAAGTTTGACTGGGTAGAAGCCCATTTTCAGCGGAGGCCCAGGAAAAAAAGCTCCAAATTATTACAAAACAAGAACAGTTTGTAGAGCAATTGAAGGTAAGTTTGTGTAATACAAATAGGAACTGTAAAGGATATATGCAACCATAAACAAATGAAAAAGTGCATAGAGCAGGGAACAGTCATCATCACTGGCACACCGTACTGGTGGAGATACATGAGCTCAAGCCTAACACAAAAGAAGTGGGTGCAAATTATTGAATTACATTACATACTTGAAAGTTTTGCAGTATACATGTTGGTGTTGTTCTCCGTGTAAGAATCAGCATCAGCAATTCTGTGTGAATTCTCCACTGAGGTGTAGGGGATCTTTGACAGTGGATGAGAACTCCTCAGTGTCAGTCACTGATGGTTTATTAGCAGCCCCCTCCATGGAGCCATATGTTCCTGGCCAATGTCACATGACCAACACATCCCATATGTTATTATTTCACTGGTCTTATGTCCTATGTCAGATTTTCGGATATGTAGGTCCATGGCCTCCTACACTATTTACATAGTTGACCATCTGCCCCCAGATACAGTCATGGGAGTACTTGTCACCTCTGGCTCTAAAGAGGAAGGACCTGTCTTGACAAAGTGCCTGAATGATAACTTGACTCTCTGCATCACCGTATGTCATTTTACAGTGTGCAGATGTCTTGGGTGCCACAGCCCTGTGTAAGTTGAAACATAAAAGAAACATAAAATACACAATAAAGTCACGAGTAATTGTTAACAAAACAAATATGTATTCATCATCATGCACAAAATAATTTAACAATCAAAGCTGTGTATTTTTACATACAAGTAAAAACAGAACCCCCACCCCCCCAAAAAAAAAATTGAAATGAAAAGTGAATGATCTTAGGGAAACAGGCCACATAATGCAGGGTTCAAATCCAGTTTATAGATATTTTATGTCCAGATTCAGAATAAATATTGACACCCAACGTTATGAAATGAACAGGCTAAAATATGTGATAAATGATAAAAATCTTATCTGTAGTCTCTGAGAACTGATGTTACACATGTGTTGTTGTAAACTTGCCTCTTCTCATTATTAATAGCAATATATGCAATGGATGTGGCATATGACATTTGGTAGAGTACGCTATCACAAAATCTGTTACATGAGTTATGTGGGTATGTGTTTCATATCTCCCAGGTATTAATCATGACAGTTATAAAATATATTGTAAACTTGATGTCATGAGTAATTGTATTCATTATGGAAAGAATGACCTCCTGTCATTCTCTGTGTTTCCCCTTTCAGAACAATTGCCATTACATGAAATTCTGATGATGTGTAATTTAAATTCTACTTGTGATGTTGCAAGCAGATGTGAAAAGGATGACTGTACCATTCTAATGCTATGATGTCTTTACTCCATTACATGTGTTACTTTGCAATGCAAGTTTTTTTTTCTAATGCCTTTTGCATTTGTGCTTCACTTGGCAGTGTGCAAACATAGTTCACTTTCTATGGAGAAAAGTGAAAAATTTCATTTGGGAATGCCTTCCGTAGAGCAAACAAGCATGGCTTCTCTGAATCCAGAAAACTGATAATTTTACAGAGGAGTCTGACTATATATATATATATA
>NC_056740.1:293773895-293821395 GCF_019279795.1 Protopterus annectens
AAAATAAAACTTTTAGGTAAAAATATGACATTACATAAAGCATAGTAGCTATCTGAGCATTTAGGCCCTTTAAGGTTCACAACTGTGATGGGCATAAAATATTAATGCTGTTAAGGGTGTATAGCATTTCCACTCTCCATATCAGCTTTACAAAGTATTGGAAAGCTGATGAAGGTGTAAAAGAAAAAGTAAGCAGAATAGGCACTCACACCAACAGAATATTTAATGAATAACTTCATTATTTGTTAAATATTTCCTTTGATGAGGGAATTTTGAATTTTTATTTATTTATTTATTTATTTTACATTTGTTGACCGGGCTAGTCCAGCTGGATATATGTCCATTTTCAGTGGAGGCCCGGGGAGAAAAGCTCCAATGGTTATAACAAGTTTAGGGAATACAAAAAATAACAAAGCAAAACAAAACAAAAATTGAGCATAAAAGATAAAAAGACTTTAGTATAGGTAATTTACATATCAGAGGAAATATACATAACAAGATAGTATTCCTAAAAAAGTTATTAAGTAATTGCAATACGCAAATTTGATAATATCAAAACATAGTGTAAATAATACATAGTCATACTAATATCAATGTCAAAATTTTTTTTTTTTTTTTTTTTTTTTTTTCATAGTATATATGAGATAAGTTATATCCACAAGGATGTTATGTCAATGGGGATCAGTCAGGATGTAGTAAAGAGAGAAGGAAGTATTGTGGTAGAGGAAAGGAGGAAGAAAGGTTAATCAGGGTTGGTACAGGAGCAAAGCCAGTGTTTATTAAATGGATTCTCAGTTGTTTTTTAAAGAGTGGAAGAGTGGACAAAGATGAGATAATGGGTGGAAGTTTGTTCCACATTTTGCCAACTGAGTTGGAAAAAAGACAATCTCCTGCAGCATTATTGGGTTTGGTACTATTAACTAGTAGTTTATCTGAAGAACGTAGTTGTTTCAGGTTGTTGTAGGGAGTAAGGAGGTTAGAGAGTATTGGTGTTTTGGATGGTTGATATAGAATGTTGTGAGCTATTAAGAGCTGTTGATAAATGAGCTTGTTAGGAAGTTCAAGCCAGTGTAGTTGTTTTAAGTTCAGGCAGTGGTGTGTTCTAAACTGGGATCCTGTGGCAAATTTTATTTTATTGTATTGCTTCAATTTTTTTGGACATACTTTCTCAACTTACTTCCCACACCACAGTCCACAGAATCAGGTTATCAGACCCCGAGGAGTGATTGCATTACAGACTGGGTATGTAGAAGTTGCATGCATCATGCATGCTAACATACTTTTATTTTACTTTGTTTTTATTTGTTTTTATTTATTTAATTAATTTTTGATGTCATCTCTTGTAGGAACTTCAAAGTTGTAAGAGAATGCTATCCAGCAAGCCTGCTGCCTTTCGGCTTTCACATGTAAGTCAGAGTTTTGAACTGGTACCAACATAGCTATATTAATTTGTTCCATAATTCTCTTCTGCACAAAACTTAATGCACTATTATCACAATTATACCTTTCTATCATCTCATATCCTTTATCTTCCTTTTGTCTTCTCCCCACTTTTGTTGGATCTGTTCTAACTCTTTATCTTAAAGCACTTAATTCATATCCATATTACTGTGATTTAAAAAAAAACTGTTTGTAAATGACGTGGCTGATATCAGCAATGTCTGAATAATGGAACTGTTGCTCATGAATGAAACTGTAAATATGAAACAATGTAAATGATGTCCATGATGTTTGTATAATGGAGCTTTTCTCACCAGGACTCCAATGAGAAAGGGCGCTGCTCAGTCAGACCTTTCCAGTAAACAAATGCCAATCAATACTCAAACTGTGGTCTAACCATTTTTTAAAACAAGGGGCATTATCACTTTCCTACTAATGCACTCCATGCCTTAGAAATAAACATCAGCATTTGATTTACTGTTGCTCTTACCTTTTCTCAATGGGCCTGACTGTTTCCTTTGTAATAACTTCTAGGTCTCTTTACAGCTCCGAATTCTTTAGCCTGACAGCTTCAGTTTCTTAAAAATTGAGTTTCTTTCATTTTTTCATATTCTTATCTATGTTCAGCTGGATAATTTGTTAGGTGAGTAAAGAGAGTCCTTATAATTGCCAGGATAATGTTCAGATAAATACAATATGATTTAACTGGGGGATTTTATGAGTTTTTCATCGCAATTTTAGAAGTCATGAATATTCTAGAAGTGAATAACAAACATCATGATTTTGTCTAAATGAGGAAAGGCTGAATTCAAGTTATAGTTCTCTTTGTCAGATACCTGAAATGAAATTACTTCATACTTGTAAAACAAACAAATTGTGTTAAATATGAATGTGATGTGTCAGATTTCCTGAAACATGAAGCCATTCCATCAAAGACTTGAACAGAATTCCTGTATTACAAATGTAAATCAGAAATATGGTTAGTCACATACTTTATTGTGCACCAGTTGTGACTACACATTGCTTACTATATATCTTACAAACCAAATGATTCTACAGACCAGATGAAGGAGACCACTCTGACTTGAGCTGAAGTTTAGGAATTTCCTTCTGTTTAATAAATAAATTCAGAACTTATTCAGAACATACAAAATTGAAAAACAACTATTTAAAAAATGTGTCAAAAGGTCATGTGATCTGTGGTAAACCAGCCAAAATATCTTCTGTGTTTAGTCACATCCTATCAAAGTATACCTATATTAAAAAGTATAAACTTCAACATTCACTTCCTTAGTTAAAAATTGTTATCCAATCATATTCATGACTTGTACTTCATTTTTACCACACAGCCAATCAAATTAATGCATATACGGACTTGGCAAATCAAGGTATTATCTCATAAAAAGGTCATTAATAATTATTAAAGCTTTTGTGCAGACAAAAAACATTTAATGTTAATGTAATTGTTTAACCTTGGATGTTTGTCTGCATTGAGTCTGATTTGCCAGTATCATTCACAACAGTCTAACCAAGTCTTAAAATCCCCTGTGAACAAATTCATACTGGCAGCTTCAATGACACTAAAGGAAAACTTTCTAAATGAAACACATATTTTTGAGTGCCTTGCCACAGAATTATTATCATCTTTGTTTTTTTATTGCAAGATTATGTTCTTGCAAATTTTCTGATAATGTTGCCAATATAAAAACACTCACACTATTCACATTGTGCACAGTAAACAATCCCCTTGGTTTCACAAGTGAATCTTCCTTTCGGCTGAAATACAAAATTGCAAGCAGTGATATTTATCAGACTAGAATTTATTATGAACCTACACTGCTTGCATCTTCCACACTGGAAAGTGCCATTGGAAGAAAGACCTTTACCAAACATTATTTTTTTGTTCTCCAACAATGATTTTATATTCCAATTTTTTTTGTATGTGTACATGTTGCATTATACCAGGTATCATCATTGACCATCTCCTGATTTTTATCTGCAGGAATATTGGAAAAATCAATTAGTTTGCTTATTATCACAACCTGAAAATGTTCAACCCTTCTCTTTTTAGCTTTATATTGTGATAAATTCCCATTCTTCTTTAAAGGCTTGATATGGATGGTGTGGTTGACCACATCAGTTGAGGATTTTCTTGGCCTTGAATAACATAACAACTTTATGGCATATGTACACTGAAGTTAAGGCAGTTCCCTGTATTACCTCTGATATATAAAAAAAACATGATTCAATGTGATCTTACTTGGCAACAGTATCACAACACATAATCATAATTCTTTTTAACCCAGCATAAAACACTCTAGAAAAAAAGAGGAATGCTTGTCAAATCAAAAAGCACTGTGCACCAAAATGTCCATAAGTAAAACCCAAGCAATTCAAGACGGGGATGTTACAAGTACTTTATTAAGACAAAACCAACTAACCAGATCCCTTCTCCAACTTTAATACCTCTGGAAACACTGCAGCATTTGAGAAACCTACATAGAGTCCTGTATCCACTCTTCCCATATAAAATATCATTCAAGTGTACATAAAAACATTCCGTAACTCCAGAGTAAAGACACTTCTACTAAAGATTAACCCTAATGCATATGCTGGCAGTAGTTTCCATTGACCATTCCTTAATACACGCCTGAGTGTATTGCCCACACTATCTATATCTCGATCAACTGATCATTATCAGATAATTCTTTGCAGAAACCTGGAAAAGGGATATAAGTACTTCCGTTCACAAGGAGGTTATGCCAGTCACTATTAACAAATATTGCTTCATTGTACTGCTCTTTTTTTTCCCAAAAGAACTTGAAAAATGTCTGCAACTTGCAACTTGCTCAACATCTCTCACTGCAAAACTTACACTCTTTCTCTAAACATGGATTGCATCCACATCTTACAGCGTGTAAAGTGCCTTATTAAACATTACAGTCTACATAAGCACCAAAAATAAAAAAAAAAAAGAAAGAAAAAGAAGCATGGAGAGACTATCAGTACCATTTTGTTTTACTTTAGATGAACACATTATTATCACCCAGTAGCTGCAAACTTCCCTTCTTTCCCAGGCAGTCAGACTCATTCATTCTCCTGTTTGGAATCAGAGCTGACCATGGGAGACCATCACCTAGACAGACTGGATTCAGGATTTCCCAAAGATGCCCTGACTACTCACTCTTAATGGCTGAGGTGAGCACCCACTGATATGAAGGCCTGTAGTACCTCCCTGCTTCTGGAGAATGTACACTTTTCCAAGCATGGCACCCCAGAATACTACTGCCTTCTTAAGAGGGTACTGCTTATACAATTTAGTATCAGCTTACTTGCACCATACTCCTGTCCCATACAAGAGTTTGTATCACAATAGATTGTATCACCTCCCTTCTACCACAGTAGGTGAGAGTAACTTCTTTCTTAGTCTCTCCAAGACATTCCGCACTGTCAGCTGTGAACATATAAAGCACACATTGTCTGTGCAGGACATCTCTTCACAGGCTGTTAAAGGTTTGAAACTACTTATGAGGCAGAACTCTAGTGTTAAGTGGAGAGATGCTTTCTCTTAAAAAATAATGTTCTGCAAGAGGTGTTTCAAAGTTCTGTGATGAGGCCTCTGTCTCACAACACTTGCAAATCAACTGTTACAGGAATATTTTGAAGCTAGACTCACACAATGCATAGATGACTTCACTACTCACTTGTCCTCCTTTGATCCCATTATACCTGAAGGCAGTGTACAAGACACATTCTCTTTGCTATACTTCAATAAAACTAGAGCAAAAATTATATTTCTGACATTTCCAAAGCTCATTTGTTAATATTCACACTGATTAATTTTAATTGCTACTATGGGCAATCATCTCCTTGAACTGTTAACTCAGCCAGACTCCCAAGTCTAGGCTGTGACTGACAGCTAACTTCTCCATACTCCTTGTGGATGACATAGTCTCTACACTACCCTCATCTGATGGATTCCCAAGTGCTTTTCAGCTCTCTAAAGCAAATTTTTTTTACATTGTTTTACTGTCCTCCTTTTTGTTGTCTCCAAATTATGGAACAACTGTCACCATCATAAGCCCACCTCTCAATTCATATACTTTATAATGTCCTACTTTGTGTCTCAACATTATTGTGACTGACTTGCCTTTATTATACTAATCTTGCATGCCAGAGTCTCACAGTGCTTTGTGCCATCCATTTAACCATTATTACAGGGACATATTGCTGCCCAAGCCTCCTCCACATGGATTAAAATTCTTCTCCACACCTTTGTTTGTATCACATTAAATTGGATCACCTCCCTTCTATCACAGTAGGTGAGAGTAACTTCTTTCTTGATCTTTCCAAGACATTCTACAATGTCAACTGTGAACATATAAAGCACAAGTTGTCTATGCAGAACATCTCTTCACAGGCTGTTAAAGGTTTGAAACTACTTCCAAGGCAGAACTCTAGTGTTAAGTGGGCAGATGCTTTCTCTTAAAAAATAATGTTCTGCAAGGGGTGTTTCAAAGCTCTGTGATGAGGCCTCTTTTGCTCATAGCACTTGCAACTGTTACAGGACTATTTTGAAGCTAGACTCACACAATGCATAGATGATTTCACTACTCAGTTGTCCTCCTTTGATCCCATTATACCTGCAGGCAGTGTACAAGACACATTTTACAAATAACAGCTCTTATGAGAGGACTCTTTGCTATACTTCAATAAAACTAGAGCAAAAATGATATTTGTGATATTTACAAAGCTCATTTTTTAATATTCATACTGATCAATTAATTTTAATTGCTACTCTGGGCAATCATCTCCTTGAACTGTTAACTCAGCCAGACTCCCAAGTCTAGGCTGTGACTGACAGCTAACTTCTCCATACTCCTCATGGATGACACAGTCTCTACACTACCCTCATCTGATGGATTCCCAAGTCCTTTTCAGCCCTCTAAAGCAAAGTTTTTTTTTCATTGTTTTACTGTCCTCCTTTTGTTGTCTCCAATTTATGGAACAACTGTCACCATCATAAGTCCACCTCTCAATTCATATACTTTATAATGTCCTACTTTGTGTCTCAACATTACTGTGACTGACTTGCCTTTATTATACTAATCTTGCATGCCAGAGTCTCATAGTGCTTTGTGCCATCCATTTAACCATTATTACAGGGGCATATTGCTCCCCAAGTCTCTTCCACATGGATTAAAATTGTTCTCCACAACTTGTAATCACTTCCATCATCTGATTCTTCCTCATACTGTGCAACTATCCATACTCTGGTAGAGCTGATGAACTGCTTATGGTCACCTTTCATTTAGATTACTTTTTGTCAATATCTGACTCACATCCTTATTGCTGTTTTACACTGGGAATCAATGCTGGATTAGTTTCTATTTGTGTGCTGCCAGTGATTAAAGTTTGTGGCATTTCTTTCTTTTTGTTATGGTTGTGTAACCAACAAATTAGTATACATAAACAAGAGAGTAGGTAAAGGGCTTAATCCCCATAAAAGTTTTTTTTAAATATTTTTCCTTCAGGCTGTACCATCAATATCTGTGTTTTATCTATTTAATGTTTCATATGGTTTTGTATCAGCAAATCGATGAAGCACTAATCTTCATTCCCTACCTCTTTGCTGATGCCTTTTTCTTCTTAGCTCTCCTGCTTCACATCTAATAAATAAATCTGTTGAATGGTGATACCCACCCATTGTGTATTAAGCAAGACCAGAAAACAATGTAGCATTTTTCAAATTGGAAGTATCCTTCTATGGTTCTGCTACTACCTCTTGTCTGATTCAGTATCATGTCCTTTATATTGAAAACATCAGTTTGTACCCACAGTGATATATCATTATATAAATAATGCAAATAACATTTTTACAATGGTTTGAAAAGTCATTTGCAAGCATACACAATGATTGCTTCATTAATCTGGAGTATGATGTCTGTTACCTTACATTGAAACTAATGCAAACTACATTTTTGGTATTATGACCAGTATTTTAATTTTCCAATGCAGTCATTGAGTATGATGACTTATTTGTTACTGTAACATATCCTGTCTTTAGTAACATAAAAAACAGACAAGCACATGTTCTGAAGGCTTGAACTCTAATTAAAATAATAATAAAATATGCACCATTAAGCTTTTTCATCTCTGTGCCAAGACTTCATCAGACTGGTGTAAATTCAGTGTAACAAGAGTTAGATAAATAAATCAATACGTGATAATTCATATGACTTAGTAGGTAAATCCAAATAAAAATAATTTGTCAATTCTTTAAATATCTTTTATCTCACTGGCTTAAAATGATCTAGTCATTTAGACATGGAAATACATAAACCTTCAGCAATATTTGTCAATAATACTCTTTAACAAAATACAATTTGTTTTCTAGGTCTCCATCTCTAATATCTTTATGGTAAAATCCAAAACATACAATAAAAAAAAACTGTAAAATGTTTTAGTGTGCTTAAAACAGTAGTTTTTTTTTCTCATTCTGTCTAGCAATTGCATAATTGTGTTTATATTTTTTCTCTGACAATAGCTCATTGTCCTAATTTATTTGCGGTATATATTGAACATGTATATTTATAGTTAAAATTATCTGCTGCTTGATATGATACTACAAAAGAAAGAAGATTAATTAAATACAACTACTGCAGACTTAGGCCACTTTATCTTCTCTGTCTGAACAAGTAGTGATATTTATATTTTCAAAAATGTCCTTAATATTATCATTCTTTTTATTAACAAACAATAGTCTATCTTCAACAACTTTTGAAAATCATTGTTGCCAGTTTAAATCTTCCAGTTCTCAATTAATGTATCATATATACCTGGCATATTCACACTGTAAGCAAGAACATAATTCCGCATTAATTGTCTCTGATTGATCTGAACTAACATGATTATTGTCGGCCAGTATTTCAGGCTTAAAGGTAGACTCTCTGCCTGACAAAATTTCTTCCTGACATTCCTCATTTAGTGATAATACATATCCTCTTTCAATAAATACATATTTTTAATTTATTTAATTGGTTAGTAAATATAGCCTAATGGACAGTCAATCTACTTGTGCATATCATCTGACCTTCACAACATGTTTTTTTAATATATAAATGGTGCATACTGTATTAATCTTATTAACAATTGCTTGCAACTCTTTTCTAAAAATGCACGTTAAAACTGTTTTTCTATATCTTTAAACATTAATTATAGGAAAATTAATATTATAAGAATTGTGCTGAAAGTTCAATTAAAATAAATCAAGTTGGTGTATTTAAAATTTCTCAAAACACCAATAATTCACACATGTTGCCTTACAAAACAAAAAAGTCATCCTCAAAGCCTAAAATATACCATGATCTTGCCAAAAAGAGGGCAATTATATGCATAAACCTCTTCCCATTGAGCCATTAATAAATTTGCATAGCTAGGAGCCATTGTTTTCCATCAGTACATCTAGTAACTTAAAATAAAAACAAATCTTTAAAAATAAAGATATTATTGTTCAAAATAATAAAATGGCAGTCACAGATTAAACTGATGTGTCTGTCAGACAAAAATGATACTCAATATATTATTTTCATCATAAAATATCTAAATCATGAAGTATAACAGAATGCAAATTTGCTATGTCTCCTGTAACAAAAATATAATTTTCCAGAATTGTATTACACTTCATTTAAAAATAAAACTGTGAAATCAAAATAAAAAGGAAGAAACTTCTCAAGCCATTGTTTTCAACACAAATAACAACAATTTCTGCATTTGTGACTACTTCAGCCACTATAGGTGTAAAAGGAAGATTAGTGACATAGTAATGGATTTTAGGAATCCCAAATAAGATGGGTATACTGTATTCCATAAGATCAAATAATCAAATAATTATTTGAAGATTATCTGCTCAGTTGCTAAATGGTAAATGTTCAATAAACAATTTGATTTGTTTATATTATACAATGTTTTGGATTTGTGCTGTGCAATATGCTGTTCACTTAAAATTAATTTATGCACCATGGTTACCTGATGTATGCCTGGCTTTACTCATGTTCTCAGAAAGTGTTTTAATACCACTGACATGAGATATAGCTGACAAAGAAATGTTGAAAGCCATTAGGAGATGTAGTGAAATAAGTCTTTAGACTTCCCAGCTATTGACTGATGGTCATTTTATTTGGTTTTAACTGGATGACCACAGTTGCTTAGGGTGATTGTTGTTTATAGTTTCTCTCATTGTTATGCAGGTAGTACGATTTTATTGTTTATGTGAGACCACTGAAGTGGGGATTTTTATTCTTCACTCTGTTGGGTGACTATATTATATATGAATATCACAAATTGTATAAAATATATTATGTATATATATATATATATATATATATATATATATATTATATCATATTTTATATATTTTGTGATTGAAAAATTATTTTCAATCATTTTTATTTCAGCCTTTCATAAGGATAGTGTCTCTTTACTAAAAGATTTTTTAACAAGAAACATCTTTATTAAATTATCGCATATGACATAGGCAATTTTATGTTTATATAAATGAAAACAAACCATTCTGACATAATTCTAGCTGCAAGCATTATACATTACAAACCAAGTTGACATAATTGTAGTTGCAAACATTATACATCACTGATAATCTATGCAGTCCTTGTCAGTCAACCATTGCATAGCTCATTCAAATCCTACCTTCTTTTTCCTGCCTTATCCTCCTCTGCATGTATTGCTCCCACAATTCCCATTTTTCCTATGTAATTTGCTCCTACCCTTTTCTAAAGATCTCATTTACAGTTGTTTTATCTCTGTTACTATACTCGTTACTTCTAGTAAAGTTGGTTTAGACTTTGATTTCCATTTTCTAGTAATTGCCTTTATGGCAGCCACCATAATTAGACTCAGCAAGGCCTTATTATGTCTAAGTATTTCCAATTATGTATCATAGCCCCCAAAAATAATTTCCTTAGGTACACTGAATTGCTTACCCAATATCTCTGGCAAAGCAGCCTGCAGGGAATCTTTAAAGTTTGCCAACTTATTATATTCCCATAAAATATGCCCCATTTACCTCTTTCTTCCCCATCACACCTCCAACATTTGTTGTCTACCTGAGGAAAAGTTCTTTGGAGTCTACTTGGGGTATACTTATGTAACCACTTTCAAGCAACAATTCTAAATTTTCTAGACTTTGTTGCATATTTGGGAGACATACATATATCTCTCCATTGTTTCTTTGTGACTTGCTTATCCAATCTCTCTTCCCAGCCTTTTCTAACCTCCTGTGATTGATTCTTCTAGTTATGATGCAATATTTGATATGCTCTATTAATTATTCCTTTTTAATGACAGCTTCTGTTCTAGATTCTACTAAAAGCTCTATCAGTATTGTTCTTTCACTTAGTGACTCCCTATTTCTTTCTCTTTGCCTATACTCTGATATCAATCCTTGATAGGGAAGGCAATCGCTAACCTGCAGTCTAAATAAATTCTTGGTGTCTTCCCATTCTGTTACCTTTCCCTCTTTAGTTATTTGCTCCCATTACCTTGGTTCCTTTTCCAGTTTTCCCCAATAAATTCCAGCCCCCTCTTGGCTATTGTCTGTAACCCTAATTGCAGTCATCCCTGTCAGTGGAATCTCCTTTCTCCATTCCCGTTTTGGCTTCTTTACTTAAAGTTTGGTAGGTTGATGAAAACATCCTAAAATGCAAACTTCTGAAAAGGTGAGCAGGGGAACCTCTATTAGAAAATGTGGCAAAAGAATGAATTAAATAAAAGGTGGCTTTGAGAAAGAGAAAAGCATAGTCAAGTCAGCTGTATGCAGAGATATTTGGACAACTTTAGAAAATAAATGACTGTTTGTTATCTTAAGATGCTACTTCTGTATGTGGTTCTAACCTGTATAGTCATGAACTCGACAACATTCTTTCTATAAGAATGAATTATTTTTTGTAAGAATGGTTCTGTATAGTACATATGTGAAGATGGTAGAGATTGACATCCTATGGGCGATGTTTTGTTTTCTACACTGATTTGTTTTATTTGCTTTGCACTTTGGGTACATACTTGGCATTTGTGAATTTATGGCTGCTCTTGCCTGCATTGGATTCACTTGGCCTTTATATAGTTCCAGAATATATTGTATTGGAGTGCACTGAAGCACAGTATCATAGGATGTGTGATCCCATTTGCTTTTACTGCTGAGAGGATGAACTGTTTCGCTTTCTTGGTGAACTATGGACTAATAACTTAAAGGTGAACCAAACTAAAGACTGGAATTGAAGGATGGCTGATATTTTTTCACATTTTTTTCTTTAACTTTTAATTTAATAAGTCAAAGTAGTGGCTGGAGAATAGTTTCCACTTGGTTATCATTCATCATTTGTCCTTCTAACTACTGGGGGCAGCTGTTTTTTTTTCAGTAGAGTGAACTACTGGTGAACTATGAACTAACAAGTCAATAAACAGAAGTGTGAGCTGAACTGAAGGCTGAAAACTGAAGGTTGTCTGGCATTTGTTTCACCATTTATCTTTTTTTTTTTTTTTTTATTTAAATAACTTAAAATAGTCACTGGAGGTTGGTTGCTACTTTTTTATTGTGCATTGCTCATCTTTTTAGTAATTTGCAGCAGCTGTTTTCCTGTTAGACCAATGAGCAATAGGACTGGTAGCTGGAAGACAGTATATGTACACTGTTTTGTTTTTGCATCAGTTCTATATTGGTTTATTTGTTTTGTAACATATTTAAAACATATTTGTTAGCAACATAGTTGCATTCTTATTTAGATGTTTCAAACACAGAGTTAATTTGTGCTCATTTTGACATTATTGAACTTAGTCATCTACGGGGACAAATAATTTTATTATGGCCATCCTTCACTTCTGTGTCTATTTGGGATGAAACTTTTATGATTTTTTTTTTGGGGGGGGGGGCGTGATTTTGGTACCTGCATCTATTTATTTATTGATGTTTAATTGAGCTTATTTCAAAGTAATCTTGCATAATTTATAATATATTTATGGTATAGTTGTTGCTCTATGCTTACTTCTCTTTGATATGCATTAGATGCTTAGGAGATAAGCACTGTAATAAATGTGATGAAGAAGTTAAAGTTGAAGATCTTTAACTGTTGTTCTCTCTCTGTTTCTCTCTTTCGGCATTTCTGTCTGTCTGATTGCCTGCCTTTCTCTCTCTCTCTCTCTCTCTCTCACTGAAAGTATCTACTGTTGTCAAATCTGAAAAAGAGCATTAATAAAAATTGCATACAGGTGGAGGTTGCTAGAGAACCCAGCCAAAATGGCTGCCTAAGTCCAATGTTTTGGACAGGGTCTGCAGAAATTTTGATAAAAATAGTGTTCTCTGGGAGAAGGAACAATCCAGAAAGATGCATGAGTGCACAGGAACAAATTGAAGAACAGATGACTGTTTTTAAAACTGCAAATAAGGAGCAGCAGTTATGCATTTTGCTTGAAAAGATAATCACAGTAGGCCAGGATACAACCTCCTTGAAACAAACAACAGAACAACAACAAAAAAAGTGGAAAGGCTACAAGGAAAGCAGCAAGATCTGGGGAAAGACAAAACAGCAATTAAAGCTGAGGTGCAGGAGCAGATTCACAGAATACATGAATTAACAAACATAATAAAAATATGAAAAATGATGGATGATCTGGAAAATCACTCAAGAAGCATTAGCACTGGGATAATTGGAATGTAAGAGAGAGTGGATGTCAATGAATTTGAGCACTTTGTAATGCAACTATTACAAGGGAGATTTGTGATGCCAGAAAATCAAGAAACACTAGTCAATAGAATACACACAGTAGAATGTCAGCAAGCAGCAGCAGAAAGCAGGCATGTTTTGGCATGTTTCCTTTCCTCTGCAGTAAAAATGAAACAATTAGGCAAGCAAATGACTGAAATGTATTTGAAGTGCAAGGATGTTCAAGGATTACCCAGAAAAACTCTGTAGGAAATGGAAAGCTATGTTGGAGGTATAAAATGAACCAAGTGTGAATGGGACAGTTGTATGGCTGAATTATCTTGCAGTTTTGGAAGTACAGCAGGATGGGGCCTTATTCAGGCTATACAGTATGGAAGATGTTTAAATAAAAGTATCACAAGCAGTTAAACAAAACAAGCAGTAAAAATCTGAAGCACATGGAAGACATGGATTGGAAAAGCAACTCTAGGCATGCAATATCAGATGCTGAAATCCCTGCAGGGAAAAAAATGAGACCAGGAAGTGCAGATAGGCCATGTGCTAATGAAAGAGATGACCAAGAAATAAACAAATCACAAAAGCTTCCAAGGGAGATATAGGCACAAAAACAGAGAAAGAAGCAGCAGCAGAAAAGACAAGGAGAAGTTCTAAGGAGATGGGAGGATGGTGTGCCGGATACTTCAGCTGACTTAGAAGTGAAGTGCCAGACAAACAAGTGACTAAACAAGCTTGATAGAAGCATTTCTGATGGATGGCAGAACTAAAGCGGTAGAAGGCTAGAATACAAAGGGAATGAAAGTGATTGCAGCAAGTAAGTGGAATGAATGACACTGAAAAGCAGGTGACTGTGGGAAGGACAGGAAGGATGTATTAAATAAAACAGAGCCTTACTTTTCAAAACATGACACAGGGAAAAGTAACATTAAAACTTTGCAAGTAATGGGAGGAACTGAATCAATCTCCAGGACAATGAAGGGTAGTGCACTCAAGGGGGGGTATAGGGGCAATTTATATACTTACTATTTGATAACTAGCAATGTGGCTTGTCCAAAAAACATTTTCAGCCATGACCTGAAAGTATAGAAACAGAAGCAAATAACATGAATATTCAAAAAGCATACGATGTATAAGAACAAATGCAAAAATCAAATATTTTAAAGGGTCTTGGAAAAAAATGTATGCTAGTTGCAGATTCTGATGCTTGTTATAATGTCTTATGTACAGGGAAACATTGCAGAGACAGAGTTAAGAGTAAAACCAAAAGTGTTTACAATATTTCCAGTATATACATAAAGTCCATTTTGAACTTCAATGTTTCAGGAAACAGAGCAATATTTAGGATAACAAGCAGGAAAGACCATCATGCTGGAGGGAGCATGTTAGAATTTAGCATTTCACGGTGACTGTCTTGTTGGAGATACTATGCTTTCTTATAACAACTCTTCCAAATTAAGTAATATACTTTCTTAGCTGATGTTGTCTTTCGGCTTTTCCCGGTTAGGGGTCGCCACAGTGGAACTCCGGTCTGCTAATGATAGTAAACTAAAAAATATAAGTTTAATATCTAAGTGTAAGAACAAGTAAGTGATAATTGCTGCTTTTACAAATGAGGAGGCATGAATGGGGGAACTGTGGAAAGTAAGGTAAAGAGCAACCCACAGACAAATATGAAATAAAAGAATTGTGGTGGATAAGTATCACAGTAATGAGCTATAAGACTGTAAAGAAAAAATGTTGAACTATCAGACCAGACCTTTAATCAACAGTGAGGAGGGGAGAACAATAAATGGGAATACTGTAATACAAAAATATTGTGATACCAGTACTGGGCTGATATACAATGCATTAGTGTGAGGGATAACAGGAAGTGTACAATATAAAGTCTTAAAAGGGCAATGTACAGGGCATACCCATGCACATATAAGAGCCAAAAGACAGGGATCCAGAGACCAAGGATGGAGAAGAGGAGTCACTGCACAGGCAGCTGCCAAAAAATGCAATGTTCAGCTTGTAGGATAAACCTGGGAGAGGGGATATGCTGGTTGTCTGGTAGTAACCCTGAAGGTGTGCAGGCAAAAACAACAAGGAACATATAGATAATAATATGGAATATTGGAGGATTGGAGATTCATCAAATCCTATCAGAGGAAGCAGATTACAGGAAAAGTTAAAGAAGATGAGAATAGACATTGTTTGATTTCAAAAGTTGAAACTGAAATCAGAGATGGGGAGAAGATACTGTGTCATCACTACCCATAAGGAGAATGGATAACAAGGCAGGGGAGGAAAGAGGAGAGGGGCAACTATATTTGATAGAGGGCTTCAGATAACCATGGAGAAAGAGACAAAAGGTGGGACAGATGGATCGTTTGGCTGTGAAAGGTGGGAAGTATACACTGGACAACAGGAAAGATATATACACGAAACAAAGATGAAGAAAGATTGCACAAGAACTTTTGGCTAACTGGGTACAGGCAAGAAGAGATGGAAGAAAGATAACAGTTTGAGCTACAATGTCACTACATAGGTTCATAGATAAGTACTAAGCTAGCTGCCCTCGTGGGACATTTTAAGCCTATCCAATTTTCTTGTCAAAGGTGGGAATCAAACCCTGTAACATATGTCTGTAAGGTGTAAGGTAAACACTTTAAGTATTATACCTCTCCCAACCCCATCAGAACCAGAAAAAGACTGGTTATACTGAAGGAGGAAATATAACAAAAAGTTGAGACAGCAATTGTCACATGGAATGAAAGAAGGAGGGTGTCTGGGCATATGAAGGAAAATTGTCCTAATGAGAAGTAAGACACCTGAAGAAGAAACATTTTAGTATGGACAAGTAGATTACAGTTTCTTAAGGAAGGAAAGCTTAATGGAAATAATGGAAGAGATGCAAATATAGGAGAAAGACATTTCAGATCATGCAGCAATGAGACTTAAGATAAGTGTGCAGGAGATGTGGAGGGGTAGCTATAAATGGACGTAAATAAAGGAAAAGGAAACACTGTAAGGATCAAGCAATATAGGACAATAGAAAAATAGAGACAAACTGAAACAGTGCTGGTGGGATGGGATTGAGCTCACTGTCAGGGGGAAAGTGATGAGTGTGGAAGGCAAGAAAGAAAGGTGACTGAGGAAGTGATAGACAGAAAGAAGTATTACAGAAGGAAACTTGAAGAAATGAAAGTAGAAAGGAAGCACTATATGGCAGAGAAAAAAAGAAATAATAGTGGCTCTGGAAATTAAAATTATTACAAAGCAAGAAATTCAGCAATAGTACAGGAAGAACTGTTGGTGGATAGTGGGGGAGCATACAGGAAATATCTTGCTAAGAGATGGAAGAAGTAAGCAGATAGAGAGGTGCAAAAGATAATGGGAGAAAATAGTGAATATTTAGAAGAAGATGAACTAATTAGGGAAAGATTCATATAATACTACAAGGAAATTTATAAGTAAGTGGAAGGGACAGTAGTTTCAGTATGGAACTGGGGAAAAATGTAGGGAGGGATATATACTTGAGGGATAACAAAAAAAACAAGCTGAATGCAGACATGCCAAGAGGTGAGAAAAGGAAAGTCATATAGAAGATGAAGTAGAGGAAATCTTTAGGGCCCGATGTATCCCCTTAGAGTTGTACAAATGAGGAGGGGAGGGGAAGAAATGTGGAAGGTCCTAGAGTTGGTATGTAAGTGTCTAATCCATGTGAGATTAGTAAAGGAAGACAGAAAGGAGGACAGTAGATGCTGGAGGTCTCAGAAGGAAGAAAAAGGCCTATTTCTTTGATTAATGCTGACACCACAATTTTGACAAAGGTAAGGGCAGGAAGATTTGATGAAGTAATACCAAAAATATTACAAAATGGCTTTGGAAAGTGAAGAAAGGCAGAAAAATGGTGAGTCTTGATGGAATTTATGCACTTGGAAGAACTGAATAAGAAAAGTGAAACTGAGGTCTTTGACCTGAAGAAGGACTTTGATATGGTGAAGTGGGAATTCCTATGGAAGACTCTGCAGCAAAGGCAGGAAGGGGAAAAGCTCATACATTGGATACAGGACACATGCAAAGACCCAGAAACTGAAATACTCAGAAATGGATGAGTATCTGATGAGGTAAGGATAGAAAAGGGGACTAGACAGAGGTGCCCATTATCCCCAGGCATGTTTACAATTATAATTGAGGAATTGGCAGTGGAAGTCAGACACAATTTAGCAATGCTTGAAGAAAAGGAGAGGATAAAATCTTAGTTTGTGTTATTAGCAGATGACAACATGTTAATGCCAGTGGATTTTGCTACAGCAAGGGAAACTATGGGACAGTTAAGAAATGTAAGGACATTTCAGGATTCAGATGTAACAACAAAAAGACAATGATAGTGAGATCAGAAAGAGGGAAGGGGAACAGGGGATAGGCAAGATAAAAGAGGCAGAGTTCCCCAAGTGCCTAGGGTTCTTGGGAACACGGTGAGAAAAACAATAGGGAGAAACCTAGCGGAAGTTGGAAAAAAGGGATACCCTCCAGAGATGGAGTGAGAAGACTTATACATTGCTTGGGAGAATTGATGTGCTAAGGATGATAACATTATCAATAATCTTTTAGATATTCAGCAACATACAAATAGGTCTTAAGGACAAAAGTTACAACAATTGCAAAAAGGCAGAGGACTGGGTCAGTACAGGCAAGGGGAAACAGTGATCAAGGCAGAAATGAGAATTAATAGGAAACAGGGGGCTGGGAGTTTCCAGCATATTCCTACATTTGCAAGAAGAGAAAGAGGTTAAGTACAACAGAGTAAAGGAAAGGAAGACATTGCGAAGCTTACTGAAGGCCATGTATGAAGCAGAACTAAAAGAGCTGGAATGCAAGAAGTGCAATGAAGAGAACTTCAAAAAACTATGGGGAACGCAAGGATGGGGCACAGGGATAGACAAGAAAAGAAGATTTCTGGAGGGGAAGTGGGATAGTTCAAGAAGAAGAACTGATAAACAGGAAAAAGGATGGTGGGGAAAGATTTAAAATAATGAAAGAAATAACACGCAAGTACAGTGGAAGTATTTGGTACCTGGAGAAACATCAAAAAAGAATACAGAGAAGGCAGGGAGGGAGGGCAAAAGAAGAGAGGATGGCACACTGGAGGAAGTGGCAGAGGTTAGGAAGGCAAAAGGTCAAACAGATATGTGAACTGCTAAGGGATGGGGGGGCAAGGTCAAAGAAGAAAGAATGAGAATGAATTGGGAAAGGGTGGAAGGATGGAAGGGAGATGCAGGATACAAGAAGAAGAAGATACTTTAGGCAGTTAGGCACAAGCAGGAAGCATGCTGAATGGGAGATCAAAAGCTAAGAATCTGCATAGATGGTGTCTAATCCATGTGAGATTAGTAAAGGAAGACAGAAAGGAGGACAGTAGATGCTGGAGGTCTCAGAAGGAAGAAAGAGGAATGATACACATATTCTGGGATTGCAAGTATGCATACGAAGTCTGGAACCAGGCACAGAAGATTTTGGGAAATATTTCAAAAAGACGCAGACATACTTGGGAATTCTGTGTATGAGGTATAAAGAAAGACGATAGCATCTGAAAAGAAAGAGAAATGAAAATGATCAGAATGCTGAGTACTGAAGTTAAAATCATCTTTATTCAAAACTAGAAGGAGTCAAAAATAATATGGGAGCATGAATTTTACCAGACGTTCCTGGTCATAGGGAGAAGATGGCAAGAAATGATTAGAATGAGGAAAGGAATGGAGGAAGAAAATGAAGAGGCAATGGAAAGAGGAATTAGAAGACTACAAGAGTGAAAATTATTCTAGGAGGTAGGTCAGGGCAAACCCATAGGGAAACTGGGGGGGGGGGTAAGGTAGGAAATGGAACAGCCAACTACTGATGAGACATAGTGCATCATGCATAAGGATTGCACATGTAAGTAATAGACTGTGTGGAGTTAATAAAGATTTAAAAAGCTGATAAATAAATAAATAAAATGCACACAACCTAACCTTAATGACAACACACTTGATCCTGGAAAGACAAGTGCAAACTGCCTTTGCTTGCCTTTGTCTGAAACCAAAGACATAAGAAAGTAATTCCTATCTATAAATGAAGTTATCTAAATATCCATTTGCTCCCCCTACACAAACAAAAGAGAATATTTGATTTATTGTAATCTTGCAACATACGACCTGACATTCATTTGTTGCATAGAACTTATTATTTCATCATGAGGCACTGAATCAAAGGCCTCAGCAAAGTCCAGATCAACTACTTCAGTTGCAAGACATTTGTGTAAGATGTTCATGAGATTTAAATAAAAGATAATCAACAATTTATAGGGATATATACTGGAAGATAGAAACAGGGACAAACTGAATGCAGAGGTGACAAGGGACGAGATGATAAGGAAAGCCGTATACAAGATGGAGAGGAAAGCTGCAGGCCCAAATGGACTCCACTCAGAATTCTACAACTTGCCAAACCTAAGTATGTCTCTAGATTTGTGGTTTACACTCAAAATAAGTGCACATGGTTTCTCTGTTGTACCGTGACTAAAATAAACAAGTAAACTGTATTATCTCATGCTATGCTAACTGAATTTAAGGCATTCGAAGACAAAATACAACCAGCTTCTACAAATGAGAATTAATTTTATTAACAAACAACATTACACTTTCAGAAAAGGCCTTTTTATAAAAGTAGTTAAAAAAACTGTGAAAGCCTTTTATAATACATCTTAGCCAGTTAGTTTTAAACATAAAAACACGACTGATTACATTATAAAAGGAGTCCTTAAAGAAGCATACAGTAACATATGATCACTGCTCTTTATGAAATGTATACATAAAATGATATATTTATTACCTCAATCCTCCTGACATCTAACTGATTTAGAACATAATGCATCATTCAAGTTGTTGCCACTATGTGTCTAATCTGCACGCCAGACAGTCGTTTTATAAAGCAGCATATCTGCCAGATTCTCCCATAACATGCTGCTATATACCTTTTCAAAAAGCATTTTATGATCTCAGCCTGTGAACTGTTTATACAGAGCAACAGCCTTCCTCTAAGCATCACACACACATTCTATTATTCTTGTGTCTGATCTCTTCATCTTCTTAATGTAAACTAAACCACAGTTATACTCTCCAACATAGACTACTAATTTAGTTTTGCAGTATTTATGTCATTTGTTTTAATCTGTATTTTTCCAGGTTCATGAATAAAATAGTCTAGTAGATTGGGTGAATTACTTTACATTTCTGCACACCCGCTTTATTGCCAGATGTTTTTTTTAAGTTTGTAAATACTCTTACAGACCCAACCTATTTGTCTTTTATGCCTGTCAGTTCTGACAGTCTGGATGTTTTGCAATCTCAGTTTGCCATAATGGTCCATAAAACATTTGTCATATCATGCTTCTTGTCCCAAGTAAACATGTAACTTTCCAGTGCTGACACCTGGAGCATAAGGGGATGCTGTACTTCTGAGTGGGTCATCCTTTGAATGAGATGTT
Organism: Protopterus annectens; assembly: GCF_019279795.1. Lineage (NCBI taxonomy): Eukaryota > Metazoa > Chordata > Ceratodontiformes > Protopteridae > Protopterus > Protopterus annectens. The sequence continues at coordinate 293,794,578 of NC_056740.1, forward strand.
AAAACGAAGTCTCATCTACCAGAGTTGGTGGTAGCTCAGGTGGATGTAAAAGATATCTACTTATCAAAAAAGTGTAGGGGAAGTGCCCCTGGTTCCTTGGCCAAATTTCCCCTATTCAGTATGAATAACACTTTGGGTGTCCCCCAAAAAGAGGACACTGGCTTGGTGGGATTAACCCAGTCAACAAAGAATAAATAAATTATCCATGATTCTGAAATGATTGTGTCTTAATAGCACTACAGAAAGACTAGCATTTGAAATTAATATTAATGGGAAACTCTGCATCCAGTATTCCAGCAGCATTGTAGGATGTAATTTACCACTGTATTAGCTTCCATATACAAATTCAGAGCCAAAGTTGTCCATGATCTTAATAATTTCTAATTAGTAACCGACTGATAACCAAAGCAGTCTGTGGTGCACTGTGACACTACCCTGCTTTTTTTAAGTGTAAATGCCAGAATGCTAATGCTGACATGTTTTTTTTTTTATTTATGTTTCTATATTACTGTGGCATATTTTTTAGAATGCATTATAGCTGTGGAATATTTACTTTCATGTAACTCAGCAGTAAGAGGCTTTTTCCAAGTTAATTTTTAGGGCAAGTTATTTTTAACAAATCATTTGATTTAAACTCATGTAATAAAACTGAACCACTGTACCATCTTAACTAAGGTTGTAAATCAGCATCTTTGTTTTGATTTTGATTTGGAAAATCCTGTTAATATAAGCAACAACAGCTATTAATAAAAACAACAGCTAACCAGTAGTTATGCCACATGTCAATCACACTGAACTCCATCTGTAGTTTGTCAGACTGCAGGTGTTAAACAGTGTCTAGAAGACCCTGGCAGGAATTCACAGACCTGCATTTAACAGTTGTGCAGTAATAAACTTCAAGGACCCCACAGCATAATGTGACCTGCTTCTCTTAGATATGAATCTGTGCTTACATAGTACCACTAGCTGGCTAAATGGAATGCATATGAAATAAGTGGAGCTTTCTTACGGAGACAAGTGGTATTATGCAGGCTCAGTTGAACAGCTGTGCTTTTGAAGTGCATGTGATTAAAGTGGTGAATATCACAGAAAGTATATTGGAGCATGCTCATGCTTAGGTTCATAGGTTCATAGGTTCATACTAGGCTATCTGCCCGAGGGCATTTACAAGCCTAGCCCATCGTTTTGTGGCTTACGCCACCCCTTTAGTATGGGGAACTATACCCATTATTTTGCTGTGCCTCTGTCGAGCAGTGACACTGAGGTTATCCCTGGGGTATATCTGTGATCTCCCATCCATTGGTCAAGATTTCTCTTGAACAAGGCCAGCGAGGTGCTCTGCCTCACATGTACTGGGATTTTGTTCCACAGCATAGGGAGTCTTTGGGTGATGAATCTATCCCTCCAGCACGTCCTATTAATAGCCGTGTCAAGGTTTAAGTCTCCGCCCTTGTGGCTCTGATGGATCTAGATTTTTGAGGTGAAGCATATTCATCAAATCTGGGTTTGACATGGCCTTGTATGTTAGGCAAAGGTCACCTCTGAGCAAGCGGTAAGCGACTGAATAGAGCTGGAGTTCTTTCAGTCGGGCAGCATAGGACAGATTTTTGAGACCCTTTATCCTTTTGGTGAGGAACTTTTGTGGCCTCTCCAGCTGCTGCAAGTGTCGGGTCAGATACATTCCGAATGGGGCATTGTACTCAATCATTGGTCTGATGAGTGATGAGTAAAGGGAGACTATGACCTCCCTTGATCTAGATGAGAATCCCTTCATGATAAGGTGGGCAATGTAGAAGGTCTTCCTAACTACTTTAGCTACATGGGTGTCGAATGACAGACTACTATCAACCTGGGTCCCCAGGTCCCTGATAACTTCTTCTGTGCTCAGTGGATTGCCACCTATTTGGTAGCTAGGGGTAACCTTGTTTTTCCCGAAGGGTATGACTATGCATTTTTTGGCATTTAACTTTAGGCCATGGCTCTGGCACCAGTTATCCGTTTCTGTGAGACCCTTCTGAAGGATATCTGTATCAGATGTGTTTTCGACTATGGCGCCCTGTTTGCAGTCATCTGCAAACTTTGTCAGCCATAACCCTCCTGTGTTTGCTTGTACTTCGGAAAAGTAGATGCCAAACAAGAGTGGGCCCAGGACTGAGCCCTGTGGGACACCACTTGTGACAGGCTTTGAGTCTGACATGGCGCCAGCAACTCTGACCCTGTGGGTTCTGTCACTCAGCCAGTTTGCAACCCATCTTGTGATGTATGGGTTGACATTTAAGCTGATGAGTTTTTCAATGATACCCGAGTGGGGTATTGTATCGAAGGCCTTAGCCAGATCGAGGTAGGCTGTATGGACTGCCTTTCCCTCATCAATGGCTTTGGTGACTGTTTGGAAAAAGTCAACCAAGTTTAAAAGGCATGATCTGCCTTTGACAAAGCCAAACTGGGTTGGATCCAAAGTCTGCAAATTCCCTATGTCTTTATTTATGAGATCCATTATGATCCTCTCCATGGCTTTGCAGATAAGGCTTGTCAAGCTAATGGGCGGTAATTTCCAGGGTCGGTGGAGGCACCGCCTTTGTAAAGTGGTACCACAGTTGCAGTGCGCCACTCCCTGGGTACATATCCAGAGGTAAGACTTTGATTAAACAGCTGTCCTAGCTGTGGGTTTAATTCCTCATTGAGTTCATGGAGCACACAGCCGGGGACACCATCAGGTCCCATGGATGCTGTGTTTTTGCTTTGTTGAGAGCAGTTCTCACTTGGGCGCTGGAGATGTTTGGGGGCTGCAATCGTTTGGTATAGATATCTCTCCTTTTGGGGAGGGGAGAGAAGTTTGCACTGAACCTGACAGCCAGTATGTTGGCAATGTCTGTAGGATCAGTAATCTTCACATCATTTTGAACTAGCTCTGAGCATATCTGGGAGTTTCCTCCCAGGTTTCTAACATAGCTAAAGAAGGCCTTATGATTGTCTTTTGAGTCTTTAGCTATTTTTCTCTCGAAATTTGCTTTGGATGATTTTATGAGAGCTCTTAGTTTTTACTTATAGTGATCAAGGGTGTCTTACCTTTTAAGGATTTTGCTCTATCTTGTAGTAGCTTCCTCCTTTTGTTGTAGAGTTTGTTTATGGCTGGGGTCCACCAGACTGGACGCTTGCCTTTGGTACAAAGAGTCTTTGTTTTGCTTGGGATTGCCTTATCCATGCAGTCCTGCAGGTGCTGGTAGAAGGCATTTGTAAGTGATTCAGCGGCTTGAGTACTGTTTTCCGCCGGCTCGGGGGCCTTAAAGGAGACCACACTAGTCTTTAGAAGTGTGAAGTCGGCTTTTGAGAAGTTCTTTACTGTGGTCTTTTTTATTTCAGGTGGGGGTGGGATGAGGACCTCCAGCGAGATTAGTTTGTGGTCTGATCTCACCAGTGAGGGGTACACCTCCGGTGTTGAACATTGTGCTCCCATGTTCGTGATGATGAGATCAAGTATGTTATCTCCTCTTGTGGGGATGGTGACTAGTTGACCTTTTTTCCTCCTCACCTTCATGCTTGTAAGGAACTGCCTCATCCATCCTGCCACATCTATAGTGGCCAACAGGCCAAGGAGAGCCAGCACAGCAAAGTGCCAATCCAATTCATCATATAAGCAGGGAGGTACAGGAGGACATATGAATGTAAGAAAATGGGATACAGACACTGGACCCAACAGTGACCATTATCATGTGCACTGTTATAGCTGCTGCTACTGTATACATTTAAAATCAGCACTTCCTGGCATTTAGTATAGGTGATCACTGTGATGCTGTGCACACATTTTAAATGTTTCTAAATTATGCTACTATGTTTGATGTCATAATTTGTGTATCCATTACCCCTTATTTTCATCTTGAATTCAATTTCCTTATCATTATGTAGTCATTAGTATATCCGCCATACTATGGTGTTTCCCCCAATGCAGTAGAGCTGCTCCTGTCCCTGAATTGCATCCTCTGTGAACTTCCATTCTCACTGAATTATTTTGCACAACAGAATGCACTGTCTATGAATTCCATCCTCCTATTGTTGCGCACTATTTAGCACATCATGCCACCTGGAGCGAATAGATGTTTATACAGCATAAAAAGTGTATGTAATTGATTAGAATTTTTACGGGAACAGGAAGAATTTGCAGACTTATGTGAGAAAAAGAAATCAAGGTAAAGCTGCTGAAAAAAGCACTATGTGAACATTAGTGTGTATGAACGCACACGGGTGTGTGTGTGTGTGTGTGTGTGTGTGTGTGTGTGTGTGTGTGTGTGTTTGTGTGTGTGTGTGTGCAAAGGTGTAGCTAGGGTGGGGCAAATGGGCAATCACTCTGGGCGCAAAGTGCTAGAGGTGGGATCTGCAGATGCTGATTGATCTTTAATGCATTACCAGCATTTAGAACTGAATGCCAGTATTACATTTGCTGTCAGGACTGAAGCACTTTACAACTTCATTGCAGTCTAAACTGTAGGAAGCAGCTTGCAGTTTTCTACAGTTTGGCCCTCGGGTACTGGAAGACCTTTTTTCCTCTTCACCTTCATGATGAGGGAACTTAAACAAAGCACAGAAAATGAATGTATTTTTGAGGATGACTACTATTTTGGGGAATAAAAAGGTAGACAAGACTCTGGCCTCTTTTCCTTTTCTTTGTATTGTATTAGGATTTGCTGCTCATATTGCACTACTAGCTGTGTATTGACAGACCACAACTCATTAGGTCATGTTACATATTTAAGCAGAATCACTGATATTGCAGAGTAAATAGTGTAAATATTGCAATTCCTGTTTAATTCTACTGTGCTATGGATTACTATTAGGGCTGCAGTCATAGCAGAATTGATTGTTGCAATAGCAAAAGACTGAATGTAGGAGTGCCAAAATTCTGCAAAGCTAAAAAACACTGAATTGCAAAACTCCTTGTTACCCTGGATGTAAGAACAAGCATTGACATGGATCCTGGAGGGCTGGCAAGCCCAAGAGTTTGCTTTTGTAGCCTTTTGGGGCTCCTACTTTCATTCTTTCCAGCTTGATATTTTCTGAGTCAGACTTCCTGTAATCGTGAACGTGACAGCAAATCCTGTGCCACTAGGCAGGGTCACATATGCTGCATGACTAGTGTCTTGTTCTATGTATTTTGCCTGCATTACAACATACTGGATCATTGCGGATAATCAGTGATGTCATTTGGCAAATGCACTATAGGTGAAAGGCTTCTGTTTATTTCTGCTGCATCATTTTTCATGGTTATTTATGCCCTGTGACCATTACACTACATGCAGGCCTCCTGTTTGTTCTCTGCTGTGTCATTAGGCACAGTTTCTGAGCTGATATTACTTGTGACTCATACACTGTTGGCAGTACCCCAGGCATACAGATGCTGCATGACTATATATGGTAATTGCAGCTCTATTCTTTTGTGTTGACTTACTAGGTATAGTCATAAATGTAAAGTGTTTAATACACTATGCACAGGGCCCTTCTCATTGATTTTTTTGTATCATTATGTATGAGCACTGATGCTATATAGCTATAAGACTACATCTTATTTTTTTAAATGTGCTGCCTAGTGTGGAAAATCTGCAAGCATCATATGACTAGGCTTCACTCCATTTCTCCTATGCTATATCACCAGGCATGGTTAGTTATATGTCAGTGGCACATTGTAGGCAGGGTTCCACATTATGCAATGTTCATGATATTTCATGACTAATACACTCTTGGCAGTAAGACCATTTTCCACTGTGTTGAGTCACTGTACAGGGTAAGGATTTCAGATATATTTTATCATTTGATTAGTGGCAGAACTTTTTGCTCTGTTGCACAATGTTACAAAAATCACACGACTAATGCACTGTCCAAATGTTTTTCTTATTCTATTGTTATGTTTTTAAGCAGGGTCACATTATACCATAGATACACTGTAGGCATGCCTTCCATTATATTGTTTTGCATGATTAGGGCTCCCTGCCCATTATAGTGTGCTGTATTATTAAACAAGGTCACTTGTGTCATATAATGCAGAAAAGGAGTACTGTGATGCTAATACTGACTTAGTTTTGCGGTGGTGATGTAATCTACTTTTATATTTCGAACACCGTCTCCTCGAGTTTCAATAAGCTCCTGCTGACCTCTCGAGTCATAGTATGATCAGCAGTAAATTTTTAAAAAAGTGTTTTTTGTATCCACTGACATGGGAAGTCTGCCTCCACACACCTAAACTATAACTATTATCTTTGAGGGTTTTAATATCCCAAGTCTTTCATTGTTCTCATTTCTGAGTTTTGGGTCATAATATAAATGTTCATTCTGCCACTGCAACAGATTATAGTCCTCATTCCGAGTAACATGCTCTTCTGAAGCATTTCTTAACTGTCCAGTACATATGCAGCATTGGTTTTAGTTTTACTGGGACCCAATTTTGCTAATTCATTGTATTTTATTTTATTCTGAGCAGGACAGGACAACAAGGGCCCTTTTTTCTGCCTATAACCTACTTACAGACATATGACAATAATCAAGGCAGAGTATTTATTTTACTGACATTTGATTACAGACAAAGTCCAAATGGGTAGGAGCCTTAAGCAGAGACCTGTAGAGAAAAGCCCCATCACAAAACATTTTAAGAATAATATTAATAATTTACAGTCTTTAAAAATAATACAAAAAACAAATACAGTTTAAATAAGTATATCAAATTAGACATAATCTGAAAACATTGGTTAAGAATAGATACAAGTTATATGATGATGATTTAGCAGTTATGAGAAATGTTAGCCAGTTTATAGGGAAATTAAAGAAAAGTTAGTATAATACAAACAGGAATTGCAATATGAAGTGGGAGAAAAGCAGGCTTATGATGCATTTAGAGAGAAAGCCAGGGGGGTGAGACATTGATAGAAGTGAGGAAGTGAGTGAAGAAGGGATAGTAAGGAGATGTAAGACACAAATAGGCATTATCCACATTTAGGGATAGAGTTTATCCTGGTGTTGCACAGTAACACAGCCAGGACCATAGTTGTGTAGAATGTTATTTAATGCTGGACAAGCAGATGGATTCTGGATAATTTCTATATGAGGTAAGAGCTGATGGGGTAGTTCTAACCAGTTTAGGGTTTTTAGTGCTATACAGTGGTGAGTTCTGAAAGGGGTATTTGCTGCAAATTTTGCAACTTTGTTATAGCATTGTTCAAGTATTGATTGTTGTGATGCCTGAAGGTTAGTAAGGATGGGAGCACCATAACGAAGTGTGAGGAAGAGATAAATAGTAACAAGTATAGCTTTAGTTTCATCAGTGATAAAGTTTTTGGCTCTATAAAGCATACATAGCTTTTAATGAGTTTTTCCTATGCAATTTTGTATATGCAGGTTGAATTTAAGATTATCATCCCTAATAATTTAACAAGAAGAAATGGGACATCCACAACTGTGGGCAGTACAGAGGAATCAAACTCATACCACATTGCATGAAAGTTCTAGAGAGGGTGATTAAACAGATACGCAGAGTAGTAGAATGTAAGATGGTAGATGAGCAGTTCAGATTCAGAAGGTGTAGAGTAATGGAATGCAAAATTGAAGGCACATGAGATGAAACTAAGCACAGATATGACAGTGGTTTTGGCAGCAAACTGGGGAAATCAGAAGAGACTGAGAATTGAGATAGAAGGGAAGATGGTGGAGCAGGTAAATTGCTTCAAGCATCTGGGAGAGGTGGTTGAGGAGAAGGGAAGTCTGAATGAAGAGGTCAAAGCTAGAATCAGAGGGGCTGCAGCCAACTGGAAAAGAGTGTCAGGTGTAGTTTATGACAGAAGAATGCCAAAGAAGCTGAAAAGTAAGGTGTACAAGACAGCGGTGTGACCAGTACTACAGTATGATACAGAAACCTGGGCAGTAAAGGCAGAGCAGATGAAGAAGCTAGAGGTTATGGAAATTAAGTGCCTGAGAAGGGTGGTAGGATGCAGTCTGTGGGAGAGATGAAGAAATGAGGACATAAGAGCAGAAGCCAAAGTAGCTCCAATTACAGAAAAGATCAAAGAGAACAGATTACGGTGGTTTGGACACGTGCAAAAAAACAGAAGACAATCTGGTGAAGAAGATTTGGGACAGACAAGAAGAAGGTAAAAGGAAATGAGGACATCCAACAAAGAGGTGGATGGATTGTGTGAAAGAAGATCTATAACAGTCAGGCATGAGTGTCGAAGAAGGCAGGTGTGTGGCATTGAATCAAGAGAGATGACAACAGTTAACACAATTCCCCGACCCCATGTAGAAAATGGGAAAAGGGGGGCTGATGATGACGATCCCTAATAATTTGTTATGAGAAGTGACTCCAATGGTTGTATTATTAAGAGAGAGGAATTTAAATTTAGTTTTTTCATGGCAGAGGGTTTTGGGAAAACAGTAGTAGTTTGTTTTTTTAGGGTTAAGCATCAGTTATAAGTTACAAAACCATGTTTCAGTTGCTGTTAAAGCTTCCTTAGTAATTTTTGGAGATGTCCCACATTGACAGATGTGCAAATCAGTGTGGAGTCATCTGTATACTGTATTAATGAGGCCTGTTGTGTGGATGTGTGGAGGGTGTTGGTGAGAATTTTAAAGAGGAGTGGACCAAGGATAGAGACTTGTAGTACATCAGCGGTGACTGGGAGGTATGGAGTGAAGGTAGGGTGCCATTTTACTGACTGATACCTACTGGATAGGTAGCATTTGAACCATAGAAGGGTAGGCTGAGAGAGACCTAATGATAACATATGAAGTTGAAGTTTTGCTGGGAGAAACTGTGTCAAAGGCTTTAGATGGGTTTAATAAATAAGGAGGAGAGTAATTTGCCATTATCTCTAGGTTTATTGACAGTATATATGTAAGTTAGAAGTGCAGGGTTAGTACTATGGGAAGGATGGAAGCCATGTTCTGGGGAGACAGGAGTTATTCCTGCAGGAGATAGTTAAACAGTTGTTTTTTAATACATTTTTTAAGTATTTTGGTGAGGGAGGAGAAGATTGCTATAGGTCTAAAGTTAGTAATGTCTGTTGAATTTCTTCCTTTGTACAGAGGGATAATGTGTGACTTTTTCCAGAGAGAGAGAATGTGGGATTCATGGATTGACCTATTTATAAGGACTGAGACTTGATAGGCAATGCTATTGGTTGCTATTCTAAAGTATTTGCTTGGAAGGTTTGAGTTTGTTTAAGAGTAGTTTTATATAGGATGTGGGCACATGTCTGAAGGTCAAAGTGGATGTGGTGATATATAGCTGCTGGGCAAGATTAGAATTAGATGGTGGGGGATCCTTGGCAAGACATGTTATGCTATCTATAAAATAAGAGTTGAAATGAACTGAAGTTTCAAGCAATGAGTTATTGGGAGAGGGGTTAGGGCTGAATTAATGGCCAGGAGGCAATACTTCTTTAATGGCTGTCCAGAATCTTTTAGGGATGTGTTTACTGTTATTTTGAAAGTTATTATAGTATATTTTTGCCTTCAGTAATTTGCTTTTTATTATGATTGTGAAGCATTGTGAAATTCCCAAGATATTGTGTTTTATAGTGCTGTTATTCTTTCCATGCCTTTTCTCTATCCTACATTAGCATTCTGTTCTTTTTGGATAGCCAAAATGCATTATTTATTTTTAGTCTCTTCCTTCTAGGAGGTGCAAGGCTATTTAGGATATTCAGGAAAGTTGTACTGATATCATTTACAGCATCATCTATGGGGAAGATTCTTATGAAGTTCCAATTAATAGGTGACAAGTTAGTAATGAACATTTCTGGGTTAAACTTAGAAAGGTTGCATGTTGTCACTTAAACATGCTGTTTAAGTGGATGTGTGAGATGCCTAGTTGTATAATTTTGGAGATGATCACCGAGACAGTCAGACATTGCACATGAGGTATTTGCTAGGTTCTGACACTAGGATCCAGTCTAATAAAGAATATTATGTCTTGATATAATGTGTGGGGCTACACAGATTACATTGAAAAGAACACGTAACTATAAATAAAAAAGGTAATTAATTACAAAAGGCAAGAAATAAAGGAAAAATCATCTGAACTGATGCTCATCAGAAATAAAGAATATAAAGTAATGAGATAGCAGACAGAACAAGAACCACAACTTAAAGCATACATTGTTAATGTTGTCAGCTAATGCACTTTGTCTGGACCACAGGATTTCAAAATCAGACTTACAGGCACCTAGCAGAATAAAGTACACAGATGATGCTTTGCTAAATTATATAGGTTAAGACTGAAGTTTTATTGACTACACATTTTACAGGTTGGAATTGTTTCCAAATGATTGCTAGTTGCTGTTAAAAAAGGTGGCATAGTACAAATAGTTTTGGTGGTTGATAGAAAGAATTTCTAGATTTTTGGTCCATGAACTGAGGAAGCTTTGCTCCTAGATATAGAAGTGTAATGTGGTACAGAAAGACAATGAGGGTCCATGTTGCTGTAATGCAATGACTTGATGAATAAGTATCAAAAGATTATGCAATAGTAAGATTGGATATTGGAGAAGGATGATAATCTTACACATAAAAGTACAAATGAACACAGTCACACACACATACATTTTCAGGCAGCTTCACATCCACAGGATGTAACAGGAATAATCATTATGTGTGGACTGCACCATGGACATGCAGATTCTATTTAAGGAGGTTTGTGGTCTGGAGCATCATTGTCAGAATGTATAATTAATGGCAGTGCGTACTCACCAGCATTATCACTAGTTTTCCAAGGGTGTGATATGCTTCAGAAGTGGGGAATATGCATGCTCTGTTAGAAGATCTTAAAGTGAAGGGCAACTTTCCTTGGAGCAAATCAATAGAAAAGAAAGAGGATGAGGGACCAAGGGCAATGCCCAGACCTGACCAAGTGGCAAATGGAGAAAGGAGATTTTGACAATAGGGATGATTTCAAGTAAGGGCACAGAAAACAGGTGAGAGAGAGAGAGAGATAGATAGAATTTACTGGAGAAAAGTAGTAAAGGAGCCTAGGTATTGTAAATAAATAACTCAAGATGAAGAGGCAACAGAGTGGTATGTGTCCAAACAGAAGTCTGGGTTGCATGTTAGAGACTGCCTTCCCTACCAGGGGTTGACAGGGTATGGGCAAAGAGAAAGGGGTATGGGAGTGCTAAGTGAAAGAACAGCTCTGTTTGACTTTTCAGTGGAGTCTAGAACAGAATTGGTTGTTAAAAAAGAAATAATTGGTGGGGAATATAGAATAATACTTTGTAACTATAAGACTCAAGTAGAAGAGGCTGGAAAAGATTGGAAGAGACCTTTATATGGTTTCCAAGTATGCAACAAAGTCCACAAGGTTTAGGATTTTTGCATGGAAGTGCTTGCATAAATGATTTTACACTCCACACAGACTTCAGAGAATTTTTCCTCTGGTATACAACAAATGCTGGAGATATGATGGGAAAGATACTCCATTTTGTGATTTGTACAAGATTCTGATTGAATTTAGGTAAACAGTGAGCTGTGTGGAGACAATTTTTCCAAGGTATTCCTTAAGATAAACAGAAAATAGATGTGTCTGGGACTGGAGACTGTAGAGCCTGACAAAATGTAGACAACTTTAATTATACCAGAGTTTGAGACAGGAGAGTTTTCCAAGAACAACAGGCTGAAAAGATGACTAAGAGGATGGATAAGAAATTATTACTGTCATTTGGCAACTAAGAAAATAGGGCACTTGTGTCATGATGACCAAATGCAGAAATAAACTTTAGCAGCTTTTTAAAGGTTCCAACAGTAACAGCTTAAAAGACAACTGATAAAGGAAAGCCAAAGAGATGTAAAGGAATATGAGGGTCAGTAGTGGAAGACATTTTTTGCAGGTTTTCATGAACAGGCTATGTAGTCTATAAAGGCTTGGCTATTCCTTTAGGTCCAGGTCAGGTTGAACTACTAAATTAGATTTTAATGAAATTTTCAGGTTAGCTTTTTGAGTGAGTGGAATGATATCCTTCTGAAAATTGTATAGTGTATAGGAGGCAAAGCTGAGTTCTATGAAGGAAGGTGGACTTAGCTTTGCTTCAAATTTATTTACAACCCTTTCCTGAGGGTACAGTATGGTGAGCAGTCAGACTAACAACATTTCTTTCAGTCTAGACCAAACTATGCCCTTCTTGTTGATGATAGTGTGAGTTTAATAGTGTCATCAAAAATGTAACTGAGGAGGATGTGGCCAAGATGGCTAACTGAGACCAGTAAATGGTGAAAGCTGTGTGACTGAAACATTTTTCTGACAGAAACTCTAATAAAAAAATAGAATTTGGAGATACCTGACAGCTATTTATAATCATTAATAGTAGTAGAAAAGATTTATAGCCTGAAATTCTTCAAAAGCTGTAATTGTGCTGTCAGAATTTCATCTGTTTGATTAAGAGAGAAGAAAGTTCAACATATTCACTCAAAAATATGATACACAAGATTCTTCTGTTAAAAATATATCCAGCCACTAATATCTAGCATGCAGGATGTATTACTAAAGAAAGGACAAACCGGACACTAAAATAGAAAGTTTCAAAGAAGAATCCAGAAATAAAATGGAACATTTAGAAATTTTTTAAGAAACAATAAGGTGCACAAATCAGCAGTACAGAAGAAGCTTTAAATGATGATGAAGGGAAAATAATTGAAGGTGAGTTTCAGACTGAGTTCATTTTAAAATAAAATAAATGGCTTATAGATTAAGTTGATGATTTAGAAAACAGAGTGGAAAAACAATATTAGAATTAACGCCATACCTGAAAAATATGAGGGAGACAGTATAATAAATTTCTTAACAACCTGGTTACATAAAATGCTAAATTTACTAGAAACTTTCTCCTTTAGGATTGAAAGGATATAATATCCTTGAGATGACCTTCAAGGAAGGAAGTCTCACTACCACATTCAATATTTAAGTTTATGTCCAGAATGGAAAAAGACCAAATATTAAAAACAGCATGGTCCAGCCTACCTATTAAAATAGGTGAGTATGTAATAAGATTTGACAAGGATGGACAGTTTCCCACCATTTTTACAGCCAGCCTGATTTACATGGGAATCCTGAGGCAATGTAGCAATTGTCTCATGTATACTGATAACCAATTACTCCTAAAACAAACAAATACAACATGTGAGAGATTTAGCTATACTATGAATTTGGAATCAGTTCTCTCACATAACAACAAACTAGTTATCAAACAGGTTGCCAGCACACACACTTCACCTCTTGCACATAACTAGCTCACAAAACATTAACCCACATATGGGGAGGTACTCGTTAGAAGCCTACATAAAGATCAGAGACCTCCCATGTGCAAACCTACTGCACACACTGCAGACCCAACAGAATCCACTACACATAATAATACCCACAACAATGTCTCAAGTCAATAAGCCCCTAAGGCAAAACACCTGAAAACCAAATGTCTTGGTCATAGTAGAGTACATAGTGAGACACAGGTGTCCCCCTCACCAAGCTGGACAAGAAGAAGGTCACGGTCAGCTTCCTGTCAGGTGCCAGGATCCATCAAATCATGCACGCACCCAAGTCTCTAAACAAGTACCGTTATGACTCTTGTCATAACCCCTGTTGGAGTGAATGACTTGAGATGTACCTCACTGGACTATATGAATAGAAACATAACAGAGCTCTCAGATTATGTGTCCCAGGCAGGCAGGTATGTCCCTAGCCGTAAGCAGCATTTTACCTTCACCCAGGATGATGCCTCAATATAAAAAAAAAATGATTGATTTCAGCAATTGACTTAAATTCTGTTATTAATCTAGGGGGATTCAGTATCTGTCAGCCTGGGAAGATATAGTCAACAGACCACTCTACTTTGCCAGAGATGGTCTTCACATGTCACCTCTTAGCTTTCAGTTACTGGCAAAGGTACTTGCCTCCCTCATAGAGCCTTTTTTAGGCAATGTCATAACAACAAAATTCCCAACGTAAACAAATCCACCAGAGACAAACTCAAGATTATGCTGCTTAATGCTAGGAGTCTAAATTGGAAACTGCACTCACTGGCAGCACTCAGTACCTTGAAAGATGCCAGTGCCTGTGCAGTCACAGAAACATGGCTCAAGGCCGCAGACAGCACCCTGGCCATGCAATGCCTTCCACACATTCAGACCTTAAAACAAGTGTGAAAGAACTAAAGGCAGAGGTGTATCCATCTTCATTAAAGACAAATACGCATCAAGACTAGTCAAGCAGTACAACTCCCTAGAGCTACTCCAAGTCCAACTAACTGTAGGTAAAACCCTTTCCATATCATTGTTAGCTATAGGTCCCCCACCATGAACCACAAGAACCACTCTGCCTACCTAGAACCTACTTGTGTCACTCACTGTACAGCCAAATACCTTGGTCATGGGTGATTTCAACTATTCTCCCATCGATTGGGAATCAAATATGAGCACAAACATGCTTGCCCTAAGGTTCCTGGACTTTGGTAATACAAATGCTCTGGAACAGATAGTCTGCATCCACACAAGAGGCTAGAATGTCCTAGAATTAGTACTCACCAACATGTGGGTCTCTACACTGTTCCCTGTGTGTTGCCCTCCCTGGTGAAGTCTGATCATAAATCAGTCTCATTCGAAGTAATGATCATAGCTAACCCTGAGCAAAAAGGATGAAAAATTTCTCCAAAGCAAACTATAGCCTCCTAAGCAATGGCATAAATAGTTTCAAACCCCCTGCTATCACTGTCAACAATGACTCATATACAGAGCTGTGCACAAATGCATGCAGTCAAAGCTAGGGATTCTACCTCTACCAGCAGACCAGCTACCAGTGGTGTACCACAAAGATCTGTGCTGGGCCCCCTACAGTTTGGAATTTATTTCTCAGAAGTCCAGGCAAAAATAGATGGCCTGTGGCTTACCAAGTTCACTGATGACTGAAAACTGGGTATAATCACTGAGTCCCCCAATGAGGTTGCACAAAAAGGGCTTACACAGACAAATGATCGGTGCCAAAGCAACAGCCTTAAACTAAAAAAAAAAAAAAAAAAAATTTTATCATCCCTTTCAGCAAAAGGGAAGTCCCTGCAAATTACAATATTAACAAGATGATATATATAAAGTGAGGTTTGAACAACAAAGAAATTAGATAACATTGAAGTTCTTAAAAATGAATGGCAAATTATCAAAGAATTTTAACACATAAAGTGGAGATAGCGTTAGAAAAATTAAAAATTCACAGTTATGAGAAAACTCAAAAAAATCTTCACAGATTAGCTAATAGAAGTAAGATGTTAAGCAAAAAGGCACAAATCAATAATATCCAAACTCCTCACTCTAATAAGCTTACTTCAGACACAAAGGAAATACTTAATATTTTTAAAAAATTCCCAGGAGAAAAAGGATGAAAAATTTCTCCAAAGCAAATTATAGCCTCCTAAGCAATGGCATAAATAGTTTCAAACCCCCTGCTATCACTGTCAACAATGACTCATATACAGAGCTGTGCACAAATGCATGCAGTCAAAGCTAGGGATTCCACCTCTACCAGCAGACCAGTTATCAGGGGGTGTACCAAAAAGATCTGTGCTGGGCCCTCCTACAGTTTGGAATTTATTTATCAGAAGTCCAGGCAAAAATAGATGGTCTGTGGCTTACCAAGTTCACTGATGACTGCAAACTGGGTATAATCATTGAGTCCCCCAATGATGTTGCACAAAAAGGGCTTACACAGACAAATGATTAGTGCCAAAGCAACAGCCTTAAACTAAAAAAAAAAAAAAAAAAAAAATTGTATCATCCCTTTCAGCAAAGGGGAAGTCCCTGCAAATTACAATATTAACAGCACCCCTCCCTTAGCTCAACCCTGTGGTGAGAGATTTGGGAACACGGGTTGATAGCAACCTTAACTTTCATCACCATCTGTTCACAGTGGTAAGGACGGCCTTCTATGTTGCACATCTCATAAGTAAGGGCATCATATCCAGAGATAAGGATGTTATAACTCCCCTGTACTCATCCCTCATCAGAACTCTAATAGAGTACAATGCTCCCTTCTGTATGTACCTCACCAGACACCTGAAGCAGCTACACAGACCTCAGAGATTTCTCACCAAGAAATTCAGGACCTTCAACACATAACCTACATGGACAGACTGAAGATCCTGTCGCTGTACTCTGTATCTTATAGGCTGATGAAAGGTGACTTGTGTCTGGCCTATAGAGCAGGCTCAGACCCTGTCCTAATGGAAATGCTGCACAGATGCAAGTCAAATAGGACAAAATTTACTCACTCTAGGGATCTTACCTAGGAATCACCTGGCCTTAACAGGATATGGTGGAGAGACAGATATGTTTCCCAGAAATTGCCGCTCTTCTGGAACAAACTCCCAGTTCACATAAAACAGAGATTCTCAGTGACCCTATTTAAAACACAGCTCCTCAATGACCCTATTTAAGTGTAACTTAGACAACTGGATGGGAGACCGTAAATTTGGCCTGGGGTTGTTACCTATGTCCCTCTTGGATAAGGGTAGTCGGTGCTGATCATAGACTAGCACTGCAACTATAGACCATACAACTTGATCAGTAGTGGAACAAAGGTATAACATGTCTAAGCTTATAAAGGCCCTAGGGCCAATAGCCTAGTAACCTCCTATGAACCAATGAACCTATGAACCTATTCTAGTGAAGTAATAAGTAAAAGGAAATCCTGCTTGTCATTGATTAAAGAACTTAAAATGAACAATATTAAAGCTACTTTGGTGTTTCCTGTAAAGATCTAAATAATTAATGTACTGTATACGGGATCTATATTTATTAATAAAAATAAATCCCTAATAACACTGAAGAAATTGACTGAAATGCTGCATCCTTCAAGAGAGAGAGTGAGTTGAATTCATGGAAAACAGTTTCTAAAGTTAAAAAGCTTAAAAACAAGTGACATTTATTTTCTGATTGTAGAACCTTTATTTTCCTGAAATAATAGAGTTATTCTCTAAGTAAAGGGCTTATTTTTTACTTTAAGCTTCAAACCATATGCATTTATGTTTTAAACTAAATTATTTTACATGATAGGGAATATAAACAGTGCCCACAGAGAGTATGGAGTAATCACTAAATAGTGAAAACCAGCAAACTTCACTAAAATAATATATATATATATATATATATTTTTTTTTTTTTTCTAGTTTTGTTTTGTTGGCAAAGTTTGCTGTTTTTCACTATTTAGTGATTACTCTGTACTCTCTGTGAGCCCTGTGGATTTTTGGATTAATATATTTCATTTAAACTAAACTTATAAGTGTATTTCTAAATGTTAAAGAAAGTTTTCCTGTTATAATTAATATAAATGATAACTTTAAGGCTATATAAGATAAGAATTGTATTTTATTTGTTTTAATCTAAATCAGTATGTGCATTGCTAAGTCAAATGAACGCCATCTCTAAGTAATATGCTATTTAGAAGTGTTAAAGTGCTGGTGACTGTGTTTTCTCTGTTCCTTTATAACTCATTCCTTCCACAGGTTGTTTATGAAGCAGTTAGCACTTGAAAAATCTTGAGAGCAAAAGAATGATTTAGTTGTGTAAAACTGCTTGATTCTTGCCTGTTTTACTTCCCACCTACTTCTCAAGCTGTTTTGTTGAAAATCTAGGTCCTAGAAGAGTTTTGAGTTCATTACTGATATTTGTGAAAGCAGGAGAAGTGATCTGAACTTCTTTTCAATTGTATATGTGAGAAATCTGCTCAAAATAAAATTTAGCTTTAAAAATATTTATTTAGAATTGAAGAATTGGTAACACAAAAGCTATAGTAATGTTTTACATGGTACTGTCTCTGATATGTAATTTGCTTGCATTTTACTGAATATACTAGCTTATGTCAGGATGCTGTATATATGAATGGGAAGGAATTAAATTAGATGTTTGTTACTGATAAAAATAGTTTAGAGGAATTAAGAAGTATGAGAAACTTAAAGAAGAGATTAGCACCTGCTGTATGTTGTGACTTTCACATGCTGAACTTAAATATTAATGTGAGGATGTGAAACTCAGACCAGAACAACAGTACACAATTGCTAAAGACACAGATCTAAATTACCCCACTATTTACACTAAGATGGGAGATTATCCTTATGTAACATTTAGGAAGGGTAAAAACTTGAAATCACTTCTAGAACAACCTTGCATTACCCACTCGAAAATAGTGGGGATGTATAAATGCCAAAAATGTAATCAATGTAGGCACATAGCAGAGACCAATAGGTTTGCGGTGCAGCACATAGAATATAAGTTGATGTAGATCTAAATGTAATTCCAAAATGGTTGTTTACTTGGCTGTGTGCCAAAGATGTCCTGCTTTTTATGTAGGGAAAATGGAGCGGAAGCTCTGTGAAAGAATGTATGAACACCAATATGCCATCAGTAAGAAAAAGCAGGACAACGCACTTGCTAAGCATATTTCCAATTACATGGAACATAGTTTCAAATTTTTAGTAATAGATCAAATTTACCATGACAAAAGAGGGGCCCCCTTACCATTATTGTTAGAAGAATTAGAACTTAAATAGCAGATTAGACTCAATGCTTATAATTTTCCAGGCTTAAATGAATCATGTTCATTAAGTAGTATTCTTAAACTGAAAAGTTTAAAGAGATTAAGTTGATGTGGGCCTCATAGTAGTAGTATTACCATTAATATTGGTTTTATATTAAATATTGTTAGTCACATACAAGTTCTAAGTTATTTTATGCATTACAGTGTTTATATAGACTGTTTTTTGACAGATGAATCATTATATTGAGTTTGCATAACATACAGAGAATTCTTAATTATTGAATTTTTATGTTATCAGTTTTTGCTTAACTGAATGAAAAGTTAAATAATGATTTCAATATGTCTTTAAGAAGGTTGAATAGTCTGTTTTATTAGATTGTTTTATTAGATTGGTTAATTAAATCAACCTGAATTTATTTATATAGGTGTGGTAAATTTTAACATTGTATCTGAAGAAGTTTGCACACAGTGCAGACGAAAAGCACTTCAATAAATTAATTTAATTTATTACTGGTGAAGCTTGTTTGGTCTATCCCTTGGACTGCTGCAGTACCTTGTTCTTGGAATTTATCGTAGTCTGTTAGCTTTTTTCAGTTTACAGATCTAAATTAGACAGGCATGAATTATTTTGTATATATAGTCAAGATTGTATATAATACTAAAATTAAAAAGAAGTGTAAACATCTTATGAATAATATGTAAATGCACAAGGAAAGAAATATCTTTTATGTAAAATAAATAAAATAGCAATATCAGTAAGTTAAGAAATATATAAATATGCTACAATCTCAAATAGAGAGCTGATGATCAAATAACTCTTTAATAGGATATTTTAGAAGTATAAGTTTTATAAAATAAGGTAGAATATAAGTGGAAAAATAAGACAGAAAAGTATATTTGAATAGCAAACTGCTTATAAGGAAGACATGGATCTACTTCATAACATTGCATAACAACAAACATTAAACATTGAGATTGCAATCACGAAAATATATATTATCAAAATTTTAAAATGCCGACTTTGAAAACACCAAAACACAAAACAATGAAAACAGTGACACAACTGATACATATAATAGTTATCCTCCTTCACTTTTGCGGGGGGGGGGCATATGTACCCCCATACCCCCTGCAAATTAAATATACCAACTCTGAGATTGAACTACTTTAAAGAAAGGACAACAGTCTAGCAATGGATAAACAACAATCAAAACAACAACAACCATACTAATTTCAAAACTGGAATACCTTACCTGTAAAACTCCATAGTAAATTAACAAATACAGCTACAATTAAACAATTTCTTTTTCTTTTAAAACTCACACACACCCAAACTAATCCAAAAACAACAGAATCAAGCAACATGAACTCCATTGTATTTTTAACGTACATACTAAAAAATCTTAAAGTAACACCACACCACTAAATCACTCACCCTATGAAAAGTTAAGTACATTTTGACATTCTATACTACGATCTTCTGCACTTTTGACAATAAGGATTTTCGTGATTGCGGTCTTGATGTTTTAACATTCGCTGTTATGGTAATGCGACATTATGAAGTAGACATGTATTAAATATAAATGAATAAACTTCATAAAATCCTAAAGGCACAAAATGATGAAGGAGCCAGTAATTAGCACTTTCATCCTTTTATTAAGTGACAAGAACTTCATCAGATGAAGTTCTTGTCACTTAATAAAAGGACAAAAGTGCTAATTACTGGCTCCTTCATCATTTTGTGCCTTTTGGATTTTATGAAGTTTACTCATTTATGTTGTTCTACTCTTACTTACTTACTTCAGACACAGAGGAAATGCTTAATATTTTTAAAAACTTCCATGAGGATCTTAATAAAGATAAAAATAATAATACCCATGATTGCAAAAATGATAAATATTTAATGAAAAATGTTACTGATAAACTGATCAGCAAATGTCTGTGTTGATTAAGCCTAGTAACCTAATAGAAGTTAAAGAAGTTTTTTAAAGGAAATAATGGCTAAGCTCCAGGGTTATATGGTTTATGTATGGAATTAAATAGTCTGCTTTCATTAAATGTTTTAGAATTACTGAGCAAAGTTTTCAGGATAATTCAGAGTGACTAAATACTTTCTCCCTCATGGAAATTTTCTGTAATCTCACCTATATTTAAAAAAAAGAAAGGATAAAACATTTCTTGAACTAGACCTATTTCATTACTAAATGTAGATTATAAAATAGTTGCTTCCATCTTTACTACAACATTAAACTGTACAATAGATTAATTAATAAAGATCAGACAGGATTTATAGTCAATAGATTAACATATAACAATATTAAAAGGCTAGTGACAATCTTAGATTTATCAAAAGGAATGAACAAAAAGTTGGCCCTAATTAGCTTAGATATCGAGAGCTTTTGATTCTGTAGCATGGAACTACCTACTTAAAACTTTACAAGTGTTTGCATTTTTACAACAATTTATTGGCATATTAAAAACATGTATAGAGATCCCAAAGCATATATTGAAATTGGATCTTACCTCTCTCAAAGATTCACTTTAAACAAAGCTACAAAGCAAGGGTGTCCCTTGTCTCCTCTACTATTTAGGTTCATAGGTTCATAGGTTCATACTAGGCTATCTGCCCTAGGGCATTTATAAGCCTAGCCAGAATGTGTTTGGCTTTCGCCACCCATTTTAAATTTATTTTGCTATGCCCTTTTTCGAGGTTAGTATACTGTGCCTCTGTCTAACAGTGACACAGAAGTGATACCCGGGGTAAACCTATGATCTCCCATCCACTCATCAAGATTCCTCTTGAAAAGAGTCAATGAGGGACTCTGCCTAACCTGGACTGGGATTTTATTCCAGAGTGAAGGGAGCCTCTGGGTTATGAATCTGTCCCTCCAGCATGTCCTATTTATTTCAGTGCTGAGGTTCAAGTCTCTCGAGTGCGTAGCTCGATGGGATTTGGATTTTCTGAGGTGCAGCATGTCCATTAATTCCGGGTTGGACATGGCTTTATACGTCAGGCACAGATTGCCTCTGAACAGGCGGTATGCCACTGAGTAGAGCTGGAGTTTCTTTAACCGGGCAGCATATGGCATCTGTTTGAGCCCTTTGATCCTCTTGGTGAGGTACTTTTGGGGTCTTTCCAGTTGCTGCAGGTGTCTGGTAAGGTACATCCCAAAAGGGCATTGTACTCAATTATGGGCCTGATGAGGGATAAGTAAAGAGGCACGATGACCTCCCCTGATCTAGATGTGAATCCCTTCATGATTAGGTGGGCTATATAAAATGTTTTTCTAACCACTTTGGCCACGTGGTTGTCAAATGAGAGATTGCTATCAACTTGGGTCCCCAGGTCCTTAATTACTTCTTCTGTACTTAATGGATTACCACCTATGTGGTAATTTGTGGGCACTTTGTTTTTGCCAAAGGAGATGACTATACACTTTTTGGCATTTAGCTTGAGGCCATGGCTCTGGCACCAGTTGTCTGTTTCTATGAGGCCCTTTTGGAGGATGCTTGTGTCGGCTGGAGAGTCGACTATGGCGCCCAGTTTGCAGTCATCTGTGAACTTGGTCAGCCACAGTCCTTCTGTGTTGGCCTGTACCTCTGAGAAATATATACCGAACAAGAGAGGTCCCAGGACTGAGCCTTGTGGGACACCACTTGTAACTGGTTTGGAGTCTGACATGGTTCCAGCAATTCTAACCATGTGGGTTCTGTCCTTGAGCCAGTTTGCAATCCATCTAGTGACATAGGGGTTTATATTTAACCTGGTGAGCTTATCTATAATGCCCGAGTGGGGTATTGTATCGAAGGCTTTTGCAAGGTCCAGGTAGGCTGTGTGGACCACCTTCCCCTTGTCAATGGCCTTGGTGACTGCTTCAAAGAAATCGACCAGGTTTAAGAGGCAGGATCTGCCCTTAACAAAGCTGAACTGGGTAGGATCCAGTGTCTGTAGGTCCTCAATATCTTTATTTATGAGGTCCATGATGATCCTTTCTATAGCTTTGCAGACCAAGCTAGTCAGGCTTATGGGACAATAGTTTCCAGGATCCGTTGAGGCACCACCTTTATGGAGAGGGACCACTGTTGCTGTACGCCACTCTTTGGGCACATATCCTGTAGTAAGGCTGAGATTGAACAGTAGTTTTATGTTTGGGTTTAGCTCTTCTTGGAGTTCATGTAGGACGCAGCCCGGGACACCGTCTGGTCCCATTGATGCTGTGTTTTTTGCTTTGGAGCGGGCGGCTCTTACCTGAGCATCTGAGATGTCAGGGGGGCAGCACTCTGTTGGGATAGATATTTGCCCTTTTGTTGGGGAGGGGGGGGGGAGTTTGCGCTGAACCTGTCAGCAAGGATGTTGGCAATGTCTGTGGGTTCGGTGTATTTTTTGTCATTTTGGACTAATTCTGAGCATATCTGGGAATTACCACCCAGGTTCCTAACATAACTAAAGAAAGCCTTGTGATTATCCTTAGTGTCCTGTGCAATTTTTCTCTCGAAGCTGGCCTTAGACAATTTTATGAGTGCACGTAGTTTTTTGCTAATACTGATCAGTGATGCCTTCCCTTTTTGGGATTTTGCTCTATCATTTAGTAGCTTCCTCCTTCTATTGTATAGTTTGTTTATGGTTGGGGTCCACCAGACAGGACGCCTGCCTTTGGAGGATTGGGTCTTGGTTTTATTTGGGATCGCATGATCCATGCATTCCTGAAGGTGTTCATAGAATGCGTTTGTAAAGGATTCTGCGGTCTGGGCCGTATTTTCCACAGGCCCGGGGGCTTTGAAGGATTCCACCTCGGTTTTGAGGAGTGTGAAATTTGCTTTAGAGAAGTTTTTCACTGTGGTTTTCTGGGCAGGGGGTGGGGTCGGGATGTGAATATCCAGTGAGATTAGTTTATGGTCTGATCTTACCAGTGAGGGATACACTTCTGGTTTGGAGCATAGAGTCCCCATGTTGGTGATGATCAGGTCCAGTATGTTTTCCCCTCTTGTGAAAGTGGTAACAAGTTGTTCCATAGCATTTGAGTTTATAAATTCTAGTATTTTGTATTAGTTTTTGAACCCTTAGCTAATAGTACAAGAAGGAATGACAAAATTGATATTTTATTTTAATTAATAATGACTGTCAATATAAATACGGTTTTCTGCAGATTATATCATATTAACTATAGGATATTTAAATTATTCAACTGAAGAAACAGATAGGGAAGCTGGAAAATTTGAAGAACTATTGCTAATGAAATTTAATAATAATAAAACTGAAACTTTAATGTTAAATCAGTACAGAGCAAGTTTAAAGATAAATATAATTGGGAAGGATAAGAATTAAAATATTTAGGAATAAATAATTATCAAAATATGAGTAAGATGATTAATCATAAATTTGAAGAAATAATTGACAAGGTGTTACTACTTATTAAAAATGGAATGAATATCTTTTAAATTTTGAGGATAGGTTAGTGCTTATTAAAATGATTATATCACCTAAGATTAGATATGTTGTATTCAATGGAAAAAATCCAAAGAACAAAATGATCAGGACAGCCAATGGGTTCTGAGTGTCATAAACCAAGTAAAATCCTAAAACCAAATGATCCTTGCACTGTGCTGTATTTATACATTTGCTTATTATTTATACATTTGCTGTATTGTTTCTGTCCTTTGTTGTCTCCACAGTGTTTTTTTCTCAGGGTAGCTCAGAAGCTAGTTTCAAGTAGGAGGTTGTTGAGCCAGCCCACATCCTAGCTGTTAGTCATTGCCTGAGGTGCATTTTCTCTGTTGTAATTCCAGTACAGACTGCATTTCTGTGAATTGGTGCAAAGCTGATAGATCTCCTGACTGTGAGCATAGTTGGAATCTACTCCAAACTGATAAGTACACTTTTTGCAGCTTAATTTTCACGTTGCTGTATTTATACATTTGCTTGTTATTTATACAGTTGCTGTATTGTTTCTGTCCTTTGTTGTCTCCACTGTGTTTTTTTTCTCAGGGTAGCTTAGAGGCTAGTTTCAGGTAGGGGTTTGTTGAGCCAGCCCACATCTTATCTGTTAGTCATTGCCTGAGGTGTATTTTCTCTGTTGTAATTCCAGTATAGACTACATTTCTGTGAATTTGTGCAAATCTGATAGATCTCCTAGCTGTGAGCAGAGTTGGAATGTATTCCAAACTGATAAGTACACGTTTTGAAACTTAATTTGCACTGTGCTGTATTTATACATTTGCTTATTATTTATATTGGTGCTGTATTCCCATTCATCCTCCCTGTTGGTATCTTGTTCTTATACTTGGTGACTCCGCAGTTGCCTGCCCCTACTGTAAATTTCATCTGGAACACTCCCCTCATTCTAGTGTCATTAGCTCATTTTACCTATTACGGGGAGAACATTTGAGAAGGCCAACCCACTTAGTTTGTTAAGCTTCAATTATCTTCTGCTCCTCCTTTCTCCCTTTCCACTTTAGTTAAAAAAAAAAAACTTTACTAGAATCTCCCCGTGTTCTGACTGAGTGTACTTCTCAGCTGATAAGTATACTTTTGGCACTTTTTAACTGTTCAGAATTGAATAAAATAATAATTTAATTCAGTTCAAAATACATTTTAAATAAATTGGATTTATTTAAACTGTATTTGCTTTGATACTGCTACACACTGAATGTGCTAGCTTGCACTGCACTTGAATTGTTTTTAGTGCTGTTTTAGCTGCTTTTCTGTAAAAAAAAAATAATGAATTTACTAAAAATGAATGGGTGACTACTATGGTCTGATTGCTTTGAAAAAGGGAAAGTAAAGTCAACACAATGTTTAATTACATATTTTAAGTTGGATGAATCTGTTAATCTAATATTATCCATCAGTAAGAAATGAAATTAATTTATAGGTAATATGAGTGAAGGGGAACAGAGCACTTCTCCCCCATTATATGACTACCTGAGTGTTCTCATCAAAGGTAAATTGCTATACAAAGGAAACTTGACCAGTTTATATAAGTTAATTATAAATAATAACAATTTTGATGCAAAATTCTGGAATGTTTTAGATAGTAGTGGATTGAGTGACTCAATTAGTGATAAGAATAAAACAAATTTTAAAATGCACTCAAATTATCATATATAAGCCCTCATCTTGAGTAAACTACTGATACTTTTTAAAATTTGTTTTATAATGGATTTGGGTCATGATATTTTTAATGTTTTTTGACATAATTTGTATTGGTTGTAATTTTCATCATGTGTTTGTGACATGTGACATTTGCAGAAAGTACTTAACGGTCACATGTATTTTATATATGTCTGATGAAGTATTTTTGAAGAAAGCGCTGACAAGTGTTTTTGGAATAAACTCTGGGTTCTAGCTGTGCCTTTTTGTTTTTTGTTTTCTCTCTCTCTCTCTCTCTCTCTCTCTCTATATATATATATATATATATATATATAGATCTACTTTTAGATGTCGAAATTCCGAAATCTCGACTTTTAAAAAAACGCACCTAAATCATTGAGAAATAATTGACAAGGTGTTACTACTTATTAAAAATGGAATGAATATCTTTTAAATTTTGAGGATAGGTTAGTGCTTATTAAAATGATTATATCACCTAAGATTAGATATGTTGTATTCAATGGAAAAAATCCAAAAAACAAAATGATCAGGACAGCCAGTGGGTTCTGAGTGTCATAAACCAAGTAAAATCCTAAAACCAAATGATCCTTGCACTGTGCTGTATTTATACATTTGCTTATTATTTATACATTTGCTGTATTGTTTCTGTCCTTTGTTGTCTCCACTGTGTTTTTTTCTCAGGGTAGCTCAGAAGCTAGTTTCAAGTAGGAGGTTGTTGAGCCAGCCCACATCCTAGCTGTTAGTCATTGCCTGAGGTGCATTTTCTCTGTTGTAATTCCAGTACAGACTGCATTTCTGTGAATTGGTGCAAAGCTGATAGATCTCCTGACTGTGAGCATAGTTGGAATCTACTCCAAACTGATAAGTACACTTTTTGCAGCTTAATTTGCACTGTGCTGTATTTATACATTTGCTTGTTATTTACACAGTTGCTGTATTGTTTCTGTCCTTTGTTGTCTCCACTGTGTTTTTTTTCTCAGGGTAGCTTAGAGGCTAGTTTCAGGTAGGGGTTTGTTGAGCCAGCCCACATCTTAGCTGTTAGTCATTGCCTGAGGTGTATTTTCTCTGTTGTAATTCCAGTATAGACTGCATTTCTGTGAATTTGTGCAAATCTGATAGATCTCCTAGCTGTGAGCAGAGTTGGAATGTATTCCAAACTGATA